>NW_021146066.1:0-7953 GCF_002837175.3 Physeter macrocephalus
ATCGTAGCTCAATGTTTACCTTGTAAAGGCACGTCCATTCTGTTCTCATTACTGGCTCTTACCAGGTTAAGTCCCACTTAAAGTTGACGGTATGCACTTGTCCACAGCGCCTCCAGCATTTATTGTTTGTAGTTTTGTTGCTGAAGGTTCTCCTGACTGGTGTGAGCTGGCACCTCTTTGTGGCTGGATTTGCATGCGTCTCATAATCCCTTGAAATTGAGCTTTCAGGCATGTCCTTGTTTCCTTCAAACTGCGTGTACAGCTTAGCTCTTCAAATACTTTTCTGGAAGTATGTGCCACATTTTGAAATATTTTGGCCTTTACCTCCCTCAAGACATTTTGAGGGCAGGTTTCATTTACAGCCCTCCAGTACTTGTGCATATGAAGTGACCATTAGCACAGGTTTGAAAGCTGCGGTTGCAGGTCACGGCCAGAGGACGGCAGCATTTCTGCGTTGCCCACTCTGGTAACTAGTGAAACAGACCTTCCTGCCAGTGGTCTTCCTCGGTTATAAATTAGAGGGGACTGTGCCCGTATAAACCCCCAAAAGCATATGTCTCCCTACTTATGTGTGTTTTTTAAACTGAATATATATATATATATATATATATATATATATATATATATATATATATACACACACATATATAGTTTTGTTTTGTTTTGTTGTTTGCGGTTCGCGGGCCACTCACTGTTTTGGCCTCTCCCGTTCTGGAGCTCAGGCTCCAGACGCGCAGGCTCAGAGACCATGGATCACGGGCCTAGGCGCTCTGCGGCATGTGAGATCTTCACCGACCGGGACACGAACCCGTGCCCCCTGCATCGGCAGGTGGACTCTCAACCACGGCACAACCAGGGAAACCATGAATTAATATTTTTTACTGCAGTAATATTCTATTGTGTACATGGACCACTTCTTCTTTATGCATTCCTCTGTTGATGGACACTTTCGTTGCTTCCAGGTATTGGCTATGGTAAATATTGCTGGAGTGCAGGATTGCCAGCCTGTGTCTTTTTGATTCTCATCCACTCAGGCGAAAGGCCCAGCACAGGGGATGCTTGATTGAATGGTAGCTCAATGTGTACCCTATCAAGGCACGTCCATTGTGTTTTCATTAGTGGCCCTTACCACGTCCCATTTAGAACCGAGAGTATGCATTTCTCCACAACCACTTCAGCATTTATTGTTTGTAGAATTTTTGCTGATGGCCATTCTGACTGGGGTGAGTGGATAGGTTTTTGTAATTTGTATTTGCATGTCTTGAATAATTCCAAATGTTCAGCATGTTTCCACGCCTAATTTTATTCTGTTAAACAAATACAGAAAAAAACCTTGAGTACAATAAACCTCTTGAAATTGTCCTCTTGGAAGGTTGCCCTCTTTGGATTGCTTTGGTCGATTTTCGACCTCAGGATTTTTTTTTTGAGGGCAGGTGTCATTTACACGCCTGCAATCAATGTGAATATTTAGTGACCCTTAGTACTGGGTTTAAAGCTGCTGTTGTGGAAAACGGCCACAAGGCGGCAGCATTTCTCCAGTCCCCAATCTAGTTACTAGGGCAACAGAGTCTTTCTGGAAGTAGTGTTTCCAGGTTCTACATTAGAATGGAATGTCCCAGGAAAAAGCCCCATAAGTTTACGTCCTATTACTTCCGTTCGTTGTCTTAATGTTTTTAATCGGGGTAACGATTAGAATATTGCTAGTTCTAGGTGTACACAATCTGGTTCACTTATACATTATATATATATATATATATATATATATATATATATATATATATCTACTCATGTACAGATCCTCTTCCCATGTAAATTATTGCAGAGTGTTCCGGTGACCTCCCTTGCTATATGGTCAGTCTGTTTGATATATGTATTTAATATGTATTTGTACACATATGGTAACCCTAATCTTAATTTATCCATTCCCCCCACCTCTCATTTGACATAAGCTCAGTTTGTTTTCTAAGTCTGTGAGTGTCTTTCTGTGTGGAAATATGTTCATTTGTGTCAATTGGTAGATAACGCCTCTAAGTGATGTCATAAGATATGTCTTTTGCTTTCCGACTTACCTCATGTTCTGTGATTATCTCTAGGCTCATCTATGGTGCCTCAGAGAGCAGTGTTTCATTGTTTTCCATGGCTAATATTCCACTGTGTACATGGACCAATTCTTCTTATCCATTCTTCTGTTGATGGACATTTTGGTTGCTTCGGTGTCTTGGCTACTGTGAAAATTCGTGGAGTGCAGCTCTTGCAGCCTGTGTCTTCTCGACTCTGGGCTTCTCAGGTGAGAGGCTCAGCTGTGGGCCTGCTGGATGGAATGGTGGCTCAATTTTTAATTTAAAACGCAGCTCCTTTCGGTTCTCATTATTGGCTGTTACCACTATACATCACACCAGCAGCTAGAGGGTACAGAGTTCTCTAAAACCCCTTCAGCATTTATTGTTTGTAGACTTTTTGCTGACGGTAGTTAACTTGTGTGAGTTGAAACCTTTCTGTAGGTTAGATGAGTCTATAAATTCCTTATGTTGAGCTTTTATCCATTTTCCTTTTTTGGAAAAAGAGTGAGTAAAACTTAGCTCTTCATACTATCCCTTTGACACATTTGCCTGCTTTGCATTTTTTCGGCCATTGCCTAGCTCAGGACATTTTTTGAGGGCAGGTGTCTTTTAGAGCCCTGAGTCCTTGTGAATGTTAAGTGACCCATAGCTATGCGTTTAAAGCCGCTCTTGCGAGAAAAGGCCACAAGGCGGCAGCATTTCTCCATTTCCAACTCAAGGTTTTTCTGCAACAGAGGCTTCCTGGAAATGGCGTTAGTAGGCTGCAAATTAGAGTGGAATGTGCCAGGGCAAACCCCCAAGAGCTTATATCTCCTTACTTCTTGTGTGTTTTTAAAACTTAATTGTTATTTATTATCAGAGCAAATGCGATACAAATGTTGTGTGTGTTCTAGGTGTACAGAATCTGGTTCATTATATCTATGTATCGAACTAGTCATCTTTGGATCCTTTCCCGTGTAGGTTACTACAGAGTGTTGAGTAGACCTCTCTTGGCATTCCTTAGGTATTTTGTGATTATATATTTCATATGTATCAGTACATGTCTGTTAAGCCCCATATCCAAATTCATACATTCCTAATACCTTTCCATTAGGTTAAACATAAGTTGCTTTTCTGAATCTATGCGCGTCCTTCTCTTGGAAATGATTTCATGGGTATCAATTTTTAGCTAATAACTATAAGTGATGTCATAGGATATCTATCTTTCGGTTTCTTTCATACTTCATTTCGGGTGATTATCTCTAGATCCTTCTATGGTGGTGCCAACGGCACTGTTCCATGACTTTCCGTCGCTAATACTCCATTGTGTACATGATGTCGTTGTTTTCTTCAAACTGCGTGTACACCTTACCTCTTCAAATACATTTCTGGAAGTATGGGCCACATTTTGAAAAATGTTGGCCATTACCTCCCTCGAGACATTTTGAGGGCAGGTTTCATTTACAGCCCTCCAGTACTTGTGCATATGAAGTGACCATTAGCACAGGTTTTCAAGCTGCTGTTGCAGGTAACGGCCAGATGGCGGCAGCATTTCTGCGTTTCCCACTGGTAACTAGTGAAACAGACCTTCCTGCCCGTGGTGTTCCTCGGTTATAAATTAGAGTGGAATGTGCCCGAACAAACCCCCAAAAGCATATGTCTCCTTACTTATGTTTGTTTTTTAAACTGAATTTATATATATATATATTTTTTTGTTTTGTTTTGTTTTGTTTTGTTTTATTTTTTGTGGTTTGCGGGCCTCTCACTGTTTTGGCCTCTCCCGTGGTGGTGCACAGGCTCCAGCCGCGCAGGCTCAGGGGCCATGGATCATGGGCCTAGGCGCTCTGCGTCATGTGGGATCTTCACCGACCGGGGCACGAACCCGTGTCTCCTGCATGGGCAGGTGGACTCTCAACCAGTGCACAACCAGGGAAACCATGAATTAATATTTTTTTATTGGAGTAATATTCTATTGTGTATTGTGTACATGGACCACTTTTTCTTTATGCATTCCTCTGTTGATGGACATTTTCATTGCTTCCATGTGTTGGATATAGTAACTATTGCTGGAGTGCAGGATTGTCAGCCTTTGTCTTTTTGATTCTCATCCTCTCAGGCGATAGGCCCAGCACAGGGGATGCTTGATTGAATGGTAGGTCAATGTTTACCGTTTCAAGGCACCTCATTGTGTTTTCTTTAGTGACTCTTACCACGTCCCAATTAGAACTGAGAGTATGCATTTCTCCACAACCACTTCCGCATTTATTGTTTGTAGAATTTTTGCTGATGGCCATTCTGACTGGGGTGAGTGGATAGGTTTTTGTAATTTGTATTTGCATGTCTTTAATAATTCCAAATGTTCAGCATGTTTCCACGCCTATTTTTATTCTGTTCAACAAAAACAGAAAAAAAACCTTGAGTACAATAAACCTCTTGAAATTGTCCTCTTGGAAGGTTGCCCTCTTTGGATTGTTTTGGTCGATTTTCGACCTCAGGATTTTTTTCTGAGGGCAGGTGTCATTTACACGCCTGCAATGAATGTGAATATTTAGTGACCCTTAGTACTGGGCTTAAAGCTGCTGTTGTGGACAACGGCCACAAGGCGGCAGCATTTCTCCATTTCCAAATCTGGTTCCTAGGGCAGCAGAGTCTTTGTGGAAGTCGTGTTCCCAGCTTAAACATTAGACGGGAATGTGCCAGGAAAAACCCCCATAAGTTTCTGTCGTATTACTTCTGTTTGTTGTTTTAATTTTTTTAATCGCGGTAACTTTTAGAATATTGGTTGTCCTATGAGTACACAATCTGGTTCATTTGTACATTTTATATATATATATATATTTATTCAGGTACAGGTCCTCTTCCCATGTAAATTATTACAGTGTTCCTGTGACCTCCCTTGCTATATGGTCGGTCTGTTTGATGTATGTATTTAATAAGTATTTGTACACATATGGTCAACTTAATCTTAATTTATCCATTCCCCCCACCTTCCTTTTTAGATAAGCAGAGTTTGTTTTCTAAGTCTGTGAGTGTCTTTCTCTGTGGAAATATGTTCATTGGTGTCAGTTGTTAGATAACGCCTATAAGCGATATCGTAGCATATGTCTTTTGCTTTCCGACCTACCTCATGTTCTGTGATTATCTCTAGGCTCATTATGGTGCCTCAAAGAGCAGTGTGACATTGTTTTCCATGGCTAATATTCCACTATGTACATGGACCAGTTCTTCTTATCCATCCATCTGTTGATGGACATTTTGCTCCTTCCGTGTCTTGGACATTGTGAAAATTCCTGCAGTGCAGCTTTTGCAGCCTGTGTCTTCTCGACTCTGCTCTTCTCAGGTGAGAGGCTCAGTGGTGGGCCTGCTAGATGGATTGGTGGCTCAATTTTTACTTTTAAACGCAGCTCCTTTCTGTTCTCAGTGCTCGCTGCTACCACTTTACATCTCACGAGCAGCTAGAGGGTACGCAGTTCTCTAAAACACTTTCAGCATTTATTATTTGTAGACTATTTTGCTGATGATCATTCTGATGGCTGGAGGTGAACGTGTTTGTAGACTGGATTTTCAGGGCTTTATTAATTCCTGATGTTGAGCATTTTATCATACCCTTTTTCTAACAAAAAAAAAGAAAGAAAGAAAAAGAAAGAGAAGACAAAATGTGTGTAAAATATGCCTCGTGAAATTCTCATTTCGAAATGTGCACGTCTTTTTGAATTTTTTGATCGATTTAGGACCCAAGGATTTGTTTTGAGGGAAGGAGTCATTTACAGGCCTGCAATTATGTTGAATATCAAGTGACCGTTAGCTCTGGGTTTAAATCTGCTGTTTTGAGCAACGTCCAAGAGGCGGCAGCAGTCCTCCTTTACCAAATCTGGTTACTAGGACAACAGAGCCACAATGGAAGTCGTGTTCTATGTTGTAAATTAGAATGGAATGTGCCAGGAAAAAGCCCCTTAAGTTTATGTCTCACTACTTCTTGTTCGTTTTTTAAATTTAATTTTTATTTTTGATCACAGCACGTTTGATTACAATGTTTTGCTTGTTGTAGGTGTGCAAGATGTGGCACTTTTACACATATGCGTATATCTATTCTTCTTTGGATTCTTTGTGCAGGTAGGTTAGGAAAAAATATTGAGTAGTCTTCTCTTGGTAGTCCATAGGTCTTTGGTGATTATATATTTCACGTGTGATTGTAACTCTCTGTAAAACCCAATATCCTAAGGTATACAATCCTCACACCTTTCCATTGGTGAACCATAAGTCTGTTGAATGAATCTGCGATTGCCTTTCTCTGTGGAAATATGTTCAGTGATATCAATTTTTAGGTAACACCTACAAGTGATATCACAGGATATGTGTCTTTCGCTTTCTGACTCACGACAATTTGGGTGATTACCTAGACCTTAACCTAAACCTGTCTTTACCTAATGTCAAGTTTAACTAAAGAGATTCTTTCCGACGAAATTCTCTCATCTTGTGCATATATAGTTTTCTTAAAAAAATAATGTGTAAACTCTTACTAACCTTAAACACAATGTACTCAACTGCTGTGGAGTATTCTTTCATAGCAGCGTGCATGGTTCACTTCTGCATTCACCTTTGTTGGCCTTCCGGGTGCTTGCAGGAATGGCTCCTCTTATGCTAACTAAATCCCTCATGCTGTCCCTAAATAAGGCCCTGTAGTCCTGAGGCTGTGACCCTCTCCCTAACTGAGGCCAGGAGCCTCATCCTAACTCAGGCCCTGACCCTGTCCCTAACAAAGGCTCTAATGCTAGTCCTAACTCAGGCCTGACACTGTCCCTAACTAAGGCCCTGCTGCTGTCAATATCTAAAGTCCTGCCACTATCGTGAGCTATATTCCTGCCACATGTCTTACCAAGTTTCTGAAATTGTCCGTAAATAAGCCCTGACGCTCTCCCTAAGTGAGGCCCTAATAAGGTCTTTAACAAAGACCCTGATGCTGCTCCTAAGTCAGGTCCTGACACAGTCCCTAACTCAGGTGGTAACGAGAGTCCTCAGGTATTCCCTGTCGCTGTACCTTAGTCAGGCTCTGAAGCTGTCCCTACATCAAGTCCTGACACTGGTCCTGAATAAGGCCATGACGCTGTTCCTATATAAGGCCCTGATGCTCTCAATAACTAAGGCCTTCACACTATTTTAGCCCGTAACCTGGCTCTTTCCCTAGCTAATGTCCTGTCTCTTATCCTAAGAACCTACTGCTGATCGTATGAAGGCCCTGATGCTACTCGAAAGTCATGCCGATACTGTCCCTAGCTAAGTCCCTGATGCTCGGCCTCACTCAGGCCCTGTCGCTCTCCCCAAGTCAGACTCTGACACTGTCCCTACCCGAAGCCCTGACACTGGTCCTAAATAAGGCCCTGATACTGTCAGTAAGGTCTTGACACTATCCCTAGGTCATTTCCTGACACTATTCGTAGACCTTAACCTCATCCTGTCCCTAGCTAATGTCCTGACTCTTATCCTAACTGAAGCCCTATTGCTCTGCCTAACTAAGGCCCTGACTAGTCCTAACTAAGGCCCGGAAGCTGTCCCTAATTTAAACCCTGCTGCTGGCAATAACTAAAGGCCTGACACTATCCTAAGCTAATATCCTGACCCATCTCTAACCAAGGTCCTGAAACTGTCCCTAAGTCAGCCCTGACGCTGTCCCTAAATAAGGCCCTGAGGCTGTGACTAACTCAGGCACTGATCATGTCTTAAGACCCTAATGCTCATCCTACAAAGGCCCTGATGCTGGCTCCTGTCATGCCCTGACACTATCCCTAGCTATGACCCTGATGCTGTGCCTCACTCAGGCCCTGTTGCTCTCCCTAAGTCAGGCTCTGATGTTCTCCCTACCTGAAGCATTGACACTAGTCCTGAATAAGGCCCTGATGCTGGTGCTAAATAAGAG
>NW_021146066.1:8450-10644 GCF_002837175.3 Physeter macrocephalus
CTGAGGTCCCACTCTGTCCCTAACCTAGGGCCTCCTGCCATCAATAACTAAATCCCAACACTATCCATAGGTAATGTCCTGGTGTCTCTGTACCAAGGTCCTGACACTCTCCGTAAGTAAACCCTGAGGCTGTCACTAAGTCCCTCACAATAGCCCTAACTCTGGTCCTGACATTGTCGTTAATAAAGGCTCTGATGCTAGTCCTAACTAAGGCCTGGAAACTATTGCTAAGTAAGGCCCTGAAGCTAGGTCTAACTCAAGCCCTGATGCTAGGCCTGACTCAGAGCCTGGCACTTCCCCCAAAAATGCCCTATACTAGTCCTAACTCACATCCTAAAGCTAGGTCTAAGTCAAGCCATGAATTTAGGCCTAATTCAGGCCCTGATGTTGTCCCTAACTAAGGCCCTGAAGCTGTCCCTAACGTCAGTCTTGCTGCCATCAATAACTAACGTCCTGAGACTATCCTGAGCTAATATCCTGACCCATCTCTTACCAAGGTCCTGACACTGTCCCTATGTAAGCCCTGAGTATGTCCCTAAGTGAAGCCCTGAGTATGTCCCTAACTCAAACCCAGATGCTGTACCTAACTCAGACCCTCAAACTGCCTTTGAGACCCTGATGCTCCTCCTAATTCATGCTCTGACACTGTTCCTAACTAAGGCCCCAACGCTGATTTTAACTCAATCCCTGAGTGTACCCCTCACTCAGGCCCTGACATTTTCCCTAAGTAAGGCCCTGATGCTCTCGCTAACTCAGGCTCTGATGCTGTCCTTGCCTGAAGGCCTGATGCTGGTCCTAAATAAGACCTTGATGCTCTCAATAACTAAGGTCTTGACACTATCTCTGACTAAAGCCCAGAATCTGTCCCTAACATGGGCCCTGCTGCAATCATTAAATATAATAGGAACACTATCCACAGCTAATATCCTGACACATTTCTATCCAAGGTCCTGACACTTTCCAAGAGAAAGCCCTGTCGCTGTGCTTAACTGAAGACCTAAGGCTGTGCCTAACTCAGGCCCTGAAGCTTTCCCTAACTGAGGTCTTGATTCTGTCACTAACTCAAGCCCTGCACATGTCTTTAACTATGTCCCCCGGTAAGGGGGCTGACGCCAGGCCTCACTCAGGCCCTGACGTGCTCCCTAAGTCAGGCTCTGACGCTGTCCCTACCTGAAGCCTTGACACAGGTCTTAAATTAGGGCCTGATTCTCTAAATAACTAAGGTCTTGACACCAACCCTAGGTCACTACCCGACACTAGCCCTTGACCTTAACCTAAGCTTGTCTTTAGCTACTGTGAAGTTTAGCTAAAGAAAATCTTTAAGACGAAATTCTTTCATCTTATGAATATAGTTTTGTTAAAAACATAGTTTTTAAAATTTTACTAACCTTAAAAAAAAGTACTCAACTGCTGTGGAATATTCCTTCATAGCAGCGTGCATGGTTCTCTTCTGCATTCGCATGTGTTGGCCTTCAGGGTGCTTGCAGGAATGGCTTCTCTTATGCTAACGAAATCCCTCATGCTGTCCCTAAAGAAGGCCCTGAAATTAGTGCTCAGGCTGTGAAACTGTCCCTATCTGAGGACTGGAGGAACGTGCTAACTCAGGCCCTGACACTGTCCCTAACAAAGGCCCTGACACTACACATAACTCAGAGCCTGACACTTTCCCTAAGGCCCTGACATGAGGCCCTGAGGCTCTCCCTAACAGAGGCCCTGATAATGTCTTTATGATGACCCCAACGCTGATCCCAGAGGCCCTTATGCTGCTCCTAAGTCATGCCCTGACACTGTCCCTAACTCAGGCCCTAAAAATAGGCCTCATTTAGGCCCTTTGGCTGTACCTTAGTTAGGCTCTGACGCTGTCCGTATAGGAAGCCCTGGCAGTGGTCCTGATTTATGCCCAGACTATGGTCTTAACTAAGGCCTTGATGCTCTCAATAAACACGTCTTCACGCTTTCCCTTGATCATTTCCTGACACTATCCCTGGCCTGGAACCTGACTCTGTCCCAAGTTAATGTCCTGCATCTTATCCTAACTGAAACCCTAATACTCTCCTTAACTAAGGCCCTGACTAACCCTAACTAAGGCCTTGACACTGTCTCTCACTAAGGCCTGGAATCTGTCCCTAACATGGGTCCTGCTGCAATCATTCACTAAAATCCGGACACTATCCTGAGCTAATATCCTGACACA
>NW_021146066.1:10695-12339 GCF_002837175.3 Physeter macrocephalus
ACTAACTCAAGCCCTGCTCATGTCTTTAACTATGACCCGAATGCTGACCCAACAAAGACCCTGATGCTGCTCCTAAGTCATGCCCTGACACTGTCTGCAGCTAGGGGGCTAATTCTAGGCCTCACTCAGGCCCTGACGTTCTCCCTAAGTCAGGCTCTGATGCTGTCCCTACCTGAAACCCTGACACCGGTCCTAAATTAGGCCTTGATTCTTTAAGTAACTAAGGTCTTGACACCAACCTTAGGTCATTACCTGACCCTAGCCCTAGACCTTAACCTAAACTTGTCTTTAGCTAATGTCAATTTTAGCTAAAGAGATTCTTCAGGAGGAAATTCTTTCATCTTGTGAATATAGTTTTGTTAAAAAAATAATTTTTAAACCGTTGCTAACCTTAAACAAAATGTACTCAACTGCTGTGGAATATTCCTTCATAGCAGCGTGCATGGTTCTCTTCTGCATTCGCGTGTGTTGGCCATCAGGGTGCTTGCAGGAGTGGCTCCTCTTATGCTAACTAAACCCCTCACGCTGTCCCTAAATAAGGCCCTGAAATTAGTCCTGAGGGTGTGAACCTGTCCCTAACTGAGGCCTGGAGGCTCGTCTTAACTCAGGCTCTAACACTGTCTCTAACAAAGGCCCTAACACTACATCGAACTCAGACCCTGACACTCTCCCTAACTAAGGCTCTGACATTACTCCTAGCTCTCGTCCTGACACTGTACCTAACAAAGGCTCTAATGCTAGTCCTAAGTCAGGCCCTGACGCTGTCTGTAACTAAGGCCCAGCTGCAGCCAATAAATAAATACCTGATATTCTCCTGAGCTAATATCCTGACCCAGGTCTTACCAAGGTCCTGAAAGGGGCCCAAAGTAAGCCTTGATGCTGCCCATAAATGAGGCCCTGAGGCTCTCCCTAACAGAGGCCCTGATAATGTCTGTAATTATGACCCTAACACTGATCCCACAGAGGCCCTTATGCTGCTCCGAAGTCAGGCCCTGACACTGTACCTCCCTAACTCAGGTCCTAAAAATAAGCCTCATTTAGGCCTTTAGGCTGTACCTTAGTTAGTCTCTGACGCTGTCCCTATAGGAAGCGCTGGCAGTGGTCCTGATTTAGGTCCTGACGCTGGTCCTAACTAAGGCCCTGATGCTCTCAATAAGTACGGTGTTCACGCTTTCCCTTGGTCATTTCCTGACACTATCACTGGCCCAGAACCTGACTCTGTCCCAAGCTAATGTCCTGCATGTTATCCTAACTGAAACCCTAATACTCTCCCTAACTAAGGCCCTGACTAATCCTTACTAAGGCCTTGACACTATCTCTCACTAAGGCCCGGAATCTGTCCCTAACATGGGCCCTGCTGCAATCAATAAATATAATCCGGACACTATCCTGAGCTAATATCCTGACACATTTCTATCCAAGGTCCTGACACTGTCCAAGAGAAAGCCCTGTCACTGTGCTTAACTGAAGACCTGAGGCTGTGCCTAACTCAGGCCCTGAAGCTTTCCCTAACTGAGGCCTTGATTCTGTCACTAACTCAAGCCCTGCTCATGTCTTTAACTATGACCCAAATGCTGACCCAACAAAGGCCTTGATGCTGCTCCTAAGTCATGCCCTGACAGTGTCTCCAGCTAGGGGGCTGAC
>NW_021146066.1:12717-17275 GCF_002837175.3 Physeter macrocephalus
GATTCTCTAAGTAACTAAGGTCTTGACACCAACCCTAGGTCACTACCTGACACTAGCCATTGACCTTAACCTAACCTTGACTTTAGCTAATGTAAAGTTTATGTAAAGAGATTCTTTAGGATGACGATCCCACATGCCACAGAGCAACTAAGCCTGTGCGCCACAACCCGAGCCTGCGCTCTAGAGCCCGCGAGCCACAACTACTGAGCCCCTGTGCCACAACTTCTGAAGCCTGCACGCCTAGAGCCTGTGCTCCGTGACAAGAAAAGCCACCACAATGAGAAGCCCGCGCACCTCCAGGAAGAGTAGCCCCTGCTCACCACACCCAGATAAAAGCCTGCACGCAGCAACGAAGACCCAATGCAGCCAAAAATAAAATTAAAAAAAAAATCTCAGAAAACTGAGATTGCCGTTTTATGAAGGACTTTTACAATAGAGAAATCTCCATTTAAAGGGTATATCCTTTTGCACCAAAAATAGAAGGATAATTAAATCTTAACTCTCTTCAATGGGGAAGTCCTGACTTAAATGTGCAAATAGCCATACCCTTGTTTACTGTGCTTTGCATGAGAACCTGCCATAACTGGCCTTCCCCCCTTCCCCAGCATCTTTCTTCTGTTTTTAGCTGAAGACGGTATTGAAGGCAATGGTTTTGGTCATTTCAGGGAGTGACTCAGTTTTCCGTGGTATCCCCCCTGTATTCAGAAGATATACATGTTATTAAACTTCTGCTTTTCTCCTGGTAATCTGTCTTTTATTACAGGGGCAGGGGGGGCCTCAACCAAGAACCTAGAAAAGTCGAGGGAAAATTGTTTTTCCTCCCATACACATGCAGTGGAATACTACTCAGCAGAAAGGAATGCACCATCAACCTATGGAAAGACATGGATAAATCTTCAGTATATACTGCTAAGTGAAAGAATCCAGTCTGAGCAGGCTGCACACAGTATGACCCCATTGAGGACATTCCGGGAAAGGCAAAGCTACATAGATGATAAGCAGATCATGGGGTGGGGGGTTTGAAGTATTCCATGTGATGCTCTAAGATGGATACCTGTCACTATGCATTTGTCTAAGCCCATAGATGTGCATAGCCCAAGGGGCCAATCATAACCTATTCAAATTTAGTTATTTAGGATGTAGGAGTGTTGCAGGATGGAATACATAATGTGACAGAATCTAACTGTATTAGAAATATATGGAAACAACTCACTGTAGGGGATGGGGTAAAAGCTGCTGACTTAAGTTACCTTTGGAAATGAATGGAATCTGTAGGCTAAAGGCAAAATGGCCCGTATATAAACAGTGGGCTTTATTTTGCGAAGTTCTTTCCAGGGTGTAGTAGCTAACAATTCTGAAACCTCTGCACATGTAACGTAGAAAGGAGCAATGCATAGATAAATGGCAGATGGTGGGAGCCAGGCTCCTTGCTGTGGGAGTGCGAAGTTACAGGTACGCAAGGGGAGAGCCTCTGCCCTCGTAATCCTGGATCTGGGCTTCCTGGGAGGAAGCTGACTGGCCGGGGGGAACACACAGATCTTTACGCTGGGAAGTCCCTGCAGACATAGGAACTTCACACCCCATCTTTCCACCCATACCTGCTGGAAACACTCAGTCCTCCATAATCAGTCAATTGCAGCGTTTAAGACATTCTCACCCCTAAGAGATAAAGGAGCGTGAGGGTCTTGCTTACCCCTAAGCTGTCCCAGAATCTAGGCCCTGGGTGGAGCCAGGTTGGGGGTTCCTGGGCCTCTGACCAGCAGGTGAGAGGAAGGAGGAAGACCAGTCCTGAGGACAGAGGTGCCCTGAAGTCTGTGAGCCCAGGAGCCCCGATGTAATCCGGGATCTGGGCTCCCTGGGAGGAAGCTGACTGGCCGGGGGAACACACAGATCTTCACGCTGGGAAGACCCTGCAGCCATAGGAACTTCACAGCCCATCTATCCACCCACACCTGCTGGGAACACTCAGCCCTCCGTAATCAGTCAATTGCAGCGTTTAAGACATTCTCACCCTTCAGCAGATAAAGGAGGATGAGGGTCTTGCTTACCCCTAAGCTGTCCCAGAATCTAGGCCCTGGGTGGAGCCAGGTTGGGGGTTCCTGGGCCTCTGAATCCAGGCCCTGGGGGTGGAACCAGGTTGGGGGTTCCTGGGCCTCTGACCAGCAGGTGAGAGGAAGGAGGAAGACCAGTCCTGAGGACAGAGGTGCCCTGAAGTCTGTGAGCCCAGGAGCCCCGATGGGACTCATTCCCAGTGAGGACATGGGCGGGGCCTGCAGCGGTTCTGTGTTCGCCCTGGGCCCTTTGATGAAGCCATGGCAGCACTGGGCCCAGACGTCTCCTGGCGGTGTCTCAAACTCTGACACAGTGGTTTTACAAAGGAACAAGAGAATGGAGCTGAGCCCCTGACGGCCACTCCTTTCTGGCTCTGAGTTGCTTCCAACAGGACCGCAGTCACCTGCATGAGTCTGCTGTGACCCATCTCCCCCACTTTGCCTTTCCTCTCCCTCCCCGCGATGATTCCAGTGACATTTCCAGCCCGGACCCCTCTCCCAGGCCACACGCCTCCGTCCAGTCACTGCACACCCATCTCACCTTAGGGGCTAGCAGGGCCTCAGAGGACTGGGATCCTGCAGCTCCCCACACCCAGGAGCAGCCCCACCTTCCCAGGTTGCTGAGCCCAGGCACCAGGTGTAACCGAGCAGGACCCTGGGGGGCCCTCCCAGGACAGACCCCTCCCCCACATCCTCTGCTGTAGCTCCTCTCTGAAGTACCTGGAGAACAGTGTCTGATGCATGCTTCCTGCACTACCAAGTGGAAGAAATTAACTACTTGATGATCATGAACAGGTAGCCCCGGAGCTTCTGCTGCCTACAAATTTATAACGTTAACCGCCCGTTACCTCACCATCAACCAGAGAATTGTGCACCAGCTGATCACATACCCTGCGACGCCTCTCCTTCACTTGGCCTTTAAAATTGCTTTGCTGAAATGCCTCAGGGAGTTCGGGGTTTTAGAGCACAGGCCACCTGGCCTCCTTGTATTGGCACTTTGACAATTAAGGCTGCACCTTCCTCCACCACACCCGGTGTCAGTAGACTGGCTCTGCTGCACTCGGGTGAGCGGACCCACGTTCGGTTCGGTAACACTGGGGCCCCCCAGGCTCCCACTCGCCTTGTGCCCCAGTGACTGCCAGCTCCTCCGCCACAGTCTTGTTGCAGCAAAAACAGAAATGAAGTTCCCCTGCCCTGAGAACAAGGGAAACAAGAGGACAGCGAACAGGCTAGAGAAGAAACGTAACCTGGCCTGAAAGAGCTCATCACTCCTTGTTTCACTTTGTCACTCATTTGTAGTAACTAGATTTGTACTTTACAAAGCTAACCTCACTCCCTGACACTATGGAATTTACCTTCGGCACCCATCACCCCTAACGGTGTGTGTTACAGCCCCTGCCTCTCACTCCCTAACCTTATTATGTAACGCACTGAGATTCTATACGCCCCTCATAACAAATCACCCCCTAGTTTTTCATTTCAGAAACAAGGTCACCGGCCGATAAACCAGAGGCAAACGGACGCAATTACCAGTCTGCCGGACCCCAATTACCAGGCGACCTGATGCCAGCTATGACTGTTTTGAAATAATGCAAAGGAAAGGAGGAATGCAAGACCTTCACTACTTTGATCCTTATCCTCTACCCCGGACTGCGGGAGACCCACATATAAAATCTTCCCTGATTCTCAAAGAGGGGTGCCCAGTTCTTGAGGTGCTAGCCAGCTGTGTCTTCAATGCTCCCTGGCAGAAAAATAAAGCCATCTTACTCTTCCTCCAAAACCCCTGTCTCCGTATTTCTGTTCGGCCTCGGGGCACGGGGAAGCCGATACTTCGACAACAGTTTGTGGCCAGTTCCCACACTAATTCCCCTCTACGCCCACAGCCCTGGCCCAAGCCCGATCTTGTGCCTGGTTCCGCCACCAGACCTGACAAACATCCCTGCCCCACGGTGCGTCTCACAACCCACCCCAACATGGTCTTTCTGAAGCATAAACGAGACTGTGACTCTCTCACACCTGTAATCCCCCAAAGTGTCCCCATTTTCACTAGGGTATCTGCGGGAGAGACATCTACCAAGGCCCTGAGAGTCCCCGGCATCCCCACTAGGCTGCTGGCTCCTGGGTTCCCAGACACTGAGCTTGCTTACCCCTAAGCTGTCCCAGAATCCAGGCCCTGCGAGCATTAGCTTCACCTGCTGTGGACCATCTTCTACAGGATTTCCACGAAGCATCGAAGCTTCACAGAATCCAGAATCTGTGCACTCGTGTCTGGGCGACCCTCACAGCAGAACCACACAGCTGCCCGTCAGAACCCATTTCACTTTTTCCTGTTCACGGCTACCCTGCAACTCCCAGCCTTCCCACCCCTTACAGCCGGGGCACAGTGTCTGGTGTTACCGAGGCGAAGGGGTGGAGGTGGTGAGGGCCTTGGCCAGCCTGCATCCTAGGACAGAGGGCACGAAGCCCCCGTGGTCACCCCACCCTGCTGGTTGGTGCCCTCACCTGGA
>NW_021146066.1:17334-19642 GCF_002837175.3 Physeter macrocephalus
GCCCCCGTGGTCACCCCACCCTGCTGGTTGGAGCCCTCACCTGGAAGCAGGGAGGAGAAACAAGGGGGACAGAGCCTGGCACCTGACACCCACCTGCCCTGGACTCTCACAGGAAGGGCAGAGAGACATCTTGAGCTACAGCCCAGTTTTGGGAGACACTTTGTTCCAGCAAAAAACTTCTGCCTTAAAAGCCAAGGTGCTTTACAAACCCCTCCCCAGCTGTCACAGAAAGTCAGGCTTAATCTCATCACACTTTTCTCAAACCCCAGCTCACGCTGAGACCACCTCTCAGGTGATGGTGCTTCAGAACAGCCCCTTTAGAAGATCCCTGGATTTCGGCTCTCCCAGCCCTGCCTTCAGTATAAGCGAGAATTTTCCTTGACAAACCTGCTCAGTTTCCTTAACAACCAAGCTTCATAATTGCCCAAACTCCTTCAAACATTCTTATTCTAGGCTTGATGAGCCTAAAGTGACAGTGCTGTCATCACGTACCAGAGAGTGACTCCTCCAAACCCGTAGTTACTGGTTACATGATGCTATTGATGACGAAATCCCAGAAGAGCCAGCTTTGCAATATAACCATTTCTGGACTCGGCACTGGGTCCCTTTCCACGGACAGAGTGGAGTGGCTGTTTCCATGGGCCCCGTGGTGGAAGAGCTCACCTAATGCAGCCAGGACTTCATCCTTTCCAGGTGATTCCAGGGTCCTAATTCTCCCCAGACCCCCACCCACATAGCTGCTGGCTGTTGTGTGTGCCAGTCTATACGGGACCTCGGTAACCTCCTAAAATGAGGGTTATTTTATACACAGGTAATGGGTTGAATGCTGGACGCCTGTATAAGTTGAGGATAAGTATTTCCATCCTGATTCAGGACCTCTGATATCACCGTTCACGTTGCTAATTAAGAACCCACTAATTACACAGATGAAAACCCTATCAGAACACTTGCTCCAGGGGTCAACAATTCTGAAGTTGGTCAGAGGTGGGGAATCGTCTCCCATGCAGCCAGCAGCCCCCCCGCAAGGCGTGTCCTTATTGCAAAGATGGGGGACAGTGCCGAGGCGTCCCTGAGTAAACGTGAGCTGACCCCCAGGCCAGCTGCTGCTAAACCGTTCCCACCCATCCCAAGTAAAACACCTGAATATGTGCAAAGACCTGAAAGCCTAGAGGCAGGGCCGTGGAGCCACGCCAGCCACAGCACTCAGGCCGACTTGGGGCCTGCAGGCCAGCCAGGATGGTCCTGGCCCCGGGAGCTCTTCTGGGAGCTTTACCATTTCCCTGCCTGAGGTACCCGTCCTGTCCGGCCCCCACTGCTTTTTTCCTTCCTCACCTCTGCCCGGCGATAAACTCCAGAGGCAGGTATGGGTGACACATCCTCTTCTTTAGCAGGTGGCAGCCTGGCAACTCCTGCAGAAAGTCCAGCAGAGCCCCACTCGCACCGGGCCACGCACAGAGCCGTGGGCCCTACTCCCTCCCACCAGCCCAGCCCCGGGACTGCTGACGGGGCAGAGAATATGGCGTCAGGCACAGCTGCGGGGGCTCTTGCTGCCTGGAGCGCTGTTTATATTGACCTCAGCCCAGGCACACCTGGGGAGGGCTGGCCGGCCGGGTCACGCTGCCCAGCTCAGCCAATCCTCGCCCCTCAGGGGCTTAAAGTTGCAGAAAATGGTCCTTGCTGCACCGGCCAGGTCCAAGGAACACGTGTAGGTCCTGAGGGTCAGGATAGACAAGAGCTGGGGGTGCTCTGAAATAAGGGCTACGTGCACAGTTCCTGTGTGCCCAGCCTTGCTGGGGTACCTGTCCAGGTGACCTCCATACCCTGGGAGGGGCCTGACCACAAGAGCCCCGTGGGCTGCTGGGCACCTTCTCAGCTGAGCTTCATACCCTGGGAGGGGCCTGACCACGAGAACCCGTAGGCTGCTGGGTGCCTGGTCAGCTGATCCCCTGACGGCTACTCCTTTCTGGCTCTGAGTCGCTTCCAACAGGACCGCAGTCACCTGCATTAGTCTGCTGTGACCTATCTGCCCCCACTTTGCCTTTCCTCTCCCTCCGCGCGATGATTCCTGTGACATTTCCAGCCAGACCCCTCTCCCAGGCCAGACGCCTCCGTCCAGTCACTGCACCCCCATCTCCCTTGGGGGCTACCAGGGCCTCAGAGGACTGGGATCCTGCAGCTCCCCACACCCAGGAGCAGCCCCACCTTCCCAGGTTGCTGAGCCCAGGCACCAGGTGTAACCCAGCAGGACCCTGGGGGGCCTTCCCAGGACAGACCCCTCCCCCATATCCTCTGCTGTAGCTCCTCTCTG
>NW_021146066.1:22981-24057 GCF_002837175.3 Physeter macrocephalus
TACCCTACACCGTACCCTAACCCTAACCTGTACCCTGATACTAAATCGTAAACTAACCCAACCCTAACTCTAACACGTAGCCATATTCTAAACTGTACCATAACCCTAACCCATGACCTAACCCTAACCCGTAACCTAACCCATATCCTAATCATAACCCATACCCTAACCCTAACCCATAGCCGTAACCTAAAGTTTACCCCAACCCTAACCTGTACTCGTACCCGTACCCTAACCCTAACCCATACCCTCTCCTGTACCCTAAGCCGTAGCCATACCCTTACCTATAACATAACCCGTGCCCTAACCCTAACCTGTACCCTAATCCTAACCTGTAGCCTAACTCAAAACCGAACCCTATCCCGTGAACTAAACCCTAAACCTTAACCCTAACTTAATTTACTTTTTTTTTATATTTTAAAAAATATTTTTCTGGGGTTAAAACAAATTAGCAGAACAACAAAGTAAAACAAAAAGTAACCTGAGTGTCCCTCCAAAAGCTAGCTAAATCTGAAATATTAGGTGATTCTGTTCTATGGACTGTTATGTAGCCTATAAAAAGTGTGACAGCTAAATCTGTTTTTCTACAGTGAGAAGCATGATGTTCCAGATATAAGGAACACCTGGATAAAATGAGAAATCTACACATTATGCTGGTCTTTCCAGAGAGTGGGAAAGGATGGCAAGTGGTAAAATATTATCTTGTCCTTTAATCTTTTTAAATTTCACTTGTCACAAAGAACTTGAATTATAATTGTACTTTAAGAGTAACAATGGACATTTAAAAGAAAAAATATATATTGTATGTTTAATTACATTTCATAGAATTATTATCCCTGAATCATAATTCTGTTAGTACACCAGTATAGAGATTATTTCTTAATATTTAGGTGAGAACCATTTCCTTCTGTGTTTGAGAAGAATTCTGTAACCTCATTTCCAGGAATGGCACTCTTCCCCAAATCAAAGGTTTAACAAGGGAGATGCAAGCAGAATAATGATGGAAACACAAAACAATACAACAGCAACAAAAAATTTCTATCTTCCAATAACAGCTCAATATAGAAGAGGGTTTA
>NW_021146066.1:26495-27730 GCF_002837175.3 Physeter macrocephalus
CACTGCCCCCGGGTTGCCAGGGGCCAGGGATGGAGTACGATGTAGGATTGGGTCAGCTGGACACACCCCTAACAGCCGATGCACACGCCCAGGCAGGCAGCTCAAGAAGCAAGGGGAGAGCCAGGTGCAAAGTTGTGCTCAAACCCAGAGCACGACGCACGTCCAGAAAGCCTAATGCCCCTGGCAACACGCACTGAAGAAAACCACACCTCTCTAGCAGCAAAACACCGCCCACGTTAGGTGAAAAACGTACCACACCCAGCAACGGGGGCTGGCTAGTCACAAATTGCAGGGGGCCCCCGGCACCTCAGTCCAGCCACTGGCCCCCAGCGCTACCCCATCCCTGCCAGCCCCAGAGCTCTCACGGCCATCTCAGGGAAGCGTGGCAGCAAAGGGGGGTTGGGGGGGCGGCAGGAATGAGGGAGAGAGCGGGCGGGGTGTGCCCTCTCCAGTTCGCCCAAGTTGGCAGGTACCCGTCCGTCCACGTCTCTAGGTGGGGACTTGGGGGAATTCTGCAGACGCACCTCTGACGACGGGGCCCCAAGAGGGACAACACCCAGACCCGCGCCACCCTACCCAGGTATCTCTCATGGCCCGGGGCGGTGCCCCCCCTCCTGAGTGCGGCTCCGCAAAACCTATCAGAAAGAACCCAGCCACCCGGACTCAAGCGTGCCCGCCACTGAGTCCATTCCACACTGCAGGGGCCTCGGCTCATACCGGCCGGTCTCCTCCTCGGGACCAGGAGGGGTAGGGGGAGTGGGGAGGTTAATACGCTTGACGAAGGACAGCCGCGCCACAGGCGTCTGGCGCGGGACACGCTCCCTGTCCTCCCCGCGGCGCCGGGCCACCGTCGGGCGGGGGCGCGCAGCCAAAGGGGCGCCGGGGGATACTGGGACGCCGGGCAGGCGGCTGCGCGTCCCGGCGCAAGCGCGGCGCGGACCACGCCCCTGCACGCGCTGCACGTGCCCGCACGCCCAGTCTGCGGCGAGAGCCGGACACGCCCCCACGCCGCCGCGTGGCCAGGACGGTTGCCGCCAGCTTCGCGGACTCCCGGGACTCCGCTTCACGCTCCGAGGCCGCGTCCACCCATCGCGAAGGTCGCCAGAGCCCCCCGAGGCAAGAGACGATATAAAAGAGGCCGCCAGGTGGCGCCAGACAACGGGCGCGAACGGAAGCGGGACGGACCCCGAGCGCCCGGGAGCGAGCACGCAGCGCTGCCGCCGCAAAGCCAGAGC
>NW_021146066.1:28668-29237 GCF_002837175.3 Physeter macrocephalus
GGATCAAAGGTGTGCGTTTGGGAATATCTGTAGTTCCCTATGGGGATATTAAGTGAAGCTTCTGTGTTCGTTTTCAAGATGAGTTTTTGAGACTCTCGCGTTTGAGGGACGAGTCGAGGCTGGGAGCTCGGGCTGCCGGCCACGGAGGTGAACCAGCCGTGCGGGGTCACGTCTTCAGAGGCAGCGTGGCCGCGTGGCCCTGAGTACACGCCTGCCTGTGATGACAGCCTGCCACACACCCGGTCCTGTTCTCGGAGCCCTGGGCGACCCGAGGCACAGTGGACCCCCGTTGGGAGGGGAGACCGTCTCTGCAGAAGGGTCTTAGGAGGGGCTGGGTACTGGGGGGAGGGGTGGCCTTACACCTGTTCCCACCCTACACGAGCCTGACCGCCCCGTCCGGGCCCCCCGAGACCCCTGCCCTCCCCCAGGCCCCGTGAGGCCCCGCCTCGTCCTCCTGCCTGGGGTGCGCTCACTCAGCTCCCGCGGGGACGTGTCTGGCCTTGCAGCACCTCGTCGGCGCCCGGGGCAGCCGCAGGCTGAGCTCGCCTCCTGAGTCCTTGGGGAGGGGG
>NW_021146066.1:30652-34371 GCF_002837175.3 Physeter macrocephalus
AGCGCAGAGACGTTTTCCAGCTGTGCTGAAAGCCTGGGACAACTCAGGAAACGCCCCTATAATGCTGAACACAGAGGTAAGGAAAAAAACCTTTCCTGGTGCCCAAAGGGCAAGGGAACGCCCCTCTCATTCGCGTTCCCTTTAGAAAACCTGCAGCGTAGAGTGCCCCTTCTCCCTGAGATGTGTGTGAAGTTCTCTAAGCTGAAGCACCCCCGGCCTGTTTGCATCCCGGCAAAGTCTGTCTGGGGGCCCTGGAGCCTCTCTGCAAAGTGAACATCGGGAAGGGGTCCTGCCTCACCGTGGGGGAGTTTGGCCCCAGGATGTGATTCCCTGCTTGTCAATAAGATGCCCGAACTTGTATTTTTTCCTTTGGGTAAAGACAACTACGGGTGTGTGATGGGTGGTCCCGGCCGCCCGGCCCTGTAAACGGGGAGATCCTTCCTGCTTGCCAGGCTGTGGGAGACATTTAATTATACCCCGACGCCACCGCGGGGAAGGGCGAGGCCTGGCAGCCGTGAACGCGCGGACGCAGAGGGCACGGGGAAGCCGGCCCTGCCTCCTTCACGGCCAGCCTTCGCAGGGCTTCTGCCGGGCGGCCGGCACGGAAGAAGCGGAAAGGCTGGCTCACGAGCGCACACACAGCTTTTACTGTCTCGCGGCTCAAGCACCCTGGACGGGACGTCAGCTCTCCAGACGCCCCTGACGGTCAACCGGAACCGCTCGGAGTCCGCCGTCGACGCCAGCTCCCAGGCCCACCGAGATGAACATGCAGGGGGCAAGCAGAGCCAGAGCTTGGCAATTGGCCACGTTTTTTGTTTTTTAAACTAAATTAGAGACACAATTTATACTTTATTTTTTAAAATTTATTTATTTTTGGCTGCGTTGGGTCTTTGTTGCTGCGTGCGGGCTTTCTCTAGTTACGGCGAGTGGGGGCTACTGTTCGTTGTGGTGCGCAGGCTTCTCATTGTGGTGGCTTCTCTTGTTGCGGAGCATGGGCTCTAGGCACGCAGGCTCAGTAGTTGTGGCACACAGCCTCAGTAGTTGTGGCACGCTGGCTCAGTAGTTGTGGCGCACGGGCTTAGTTGCTCCGCGGCATGTGGGATCTTCCCGGACCAGGGCTCGAACCCGTATCCCCTGCATCGGCAGGTGGATTCTTAACCACTGCGCCACCAGGGAAGCCCCTGGCCACGTTTTTTAATGTTTCATGAGAGCGGCTGACGTGGGGCTCTGGGACAGATCTCCTGGCTCCTTCCTCCTCCCTAAATGTTTAGGAAAACCAATATCACATTAAAGTAAGTAGTAGTAGGAAAGGCTCCTGGTCAAATCCCACACAAAGTTATTACAAGAGCAAGGAGCAGGGTAACGTCTGTACAATCTTGGAAACGCCCAGTGAGGCACAGGAAGCAGGACCTCCGGTGGGTCAGTCCTGGAGGGAAGCCAGGGCGTCAGGAGCCGGGTTTGGGGTGCCCCAGTGTTCCTTACTCAAAACCTGAAATAATAAAAAGGTACAAAACAGGGACCAGCTGAACACATACTGGTAAAGGGGGCCCCAGACAGTTCCAGCAGCGGCTGAAAGACGCTGCTCTGCGGGGATGGGCCGCCCGTCAATTTCACTTTCTTCTTTGCACTTTTCTGTATTTTCTGCAGCGTCTACGCATTCATTACTTTACCTTCAGGGAAAAAAAATCTGGTGCTGAAAAGAGATCCTTACCTATTTCTTTTTAGGGCATGACTGACCCTTCAGTGTTATAGTGCGTGGATGGGGCCCTTCCCTCCCTGACCGCCCCTTGCAGCCGGGACACCCGCTTCTACCTGCAGGTGTGGAGCCCGGCTCCGTGGTCATCACCCGGCAGGCGGTGGACGCCTGCTTCAAGCAGGAGTTCGAGCAAATTGTCCTCGGGAAGCGGGTGGTCCGGAACACGCACCTGGAGGAGCGGCTGGTGCAGGAGCTGGTGCGGTGCTCCGCGGACCTGGGCGAGTTCCCCACCGTCGTGGGCAATACCATGTGCACCCTGGACTTCTACGAAGGTGAAGGGCGCGCTGGTCTCCCGCCCGGGGGTCCGCACCGCTGCGGGCGTGCGTCTCAGCACCGGTTCCCTCGCGGGCCGGTGGGTCGAGGGCACGCGGGGCCCGTGGGGCTGGACAGCATCTCTGGGGCGCGGGGCGGTGGAATGGGAGGTGGGCGCTCCCGGGCCAGCGTCAGCTCTGCATGTTCCCAGGGCAAGGCCGCCTGGACGGGGCGCTCTGCTCCTACACGGAGAAGGACAAACAGCAGTACCTGCGGGCGGCCTACGAGGCCGGTATCCGCAACATCGAGATGGAGTCTTCCGTCCTCGCCGCCATGTGCAACGCCTGCGGCCTCCCAGGTGGGGCCCCTAGGCCGCAGCTCCCCCGACCCCGCCCCCTCCTCCCGGGAGGGGTGCCCAGGACGATGTCCTGCCCATCGCCAGCCTTGGCCTTGCACCCGCCCTGCCCCCAAGGCGTGTTTCTGGACCCCTGCGCTCGGACCTCCTTGGATTGTCACGTGGTCCAAGGCAGGGTCCTCAGTGTCTCTGCAGGGATTCACGTGCCACTGAGAGACCAGAAAGATGAGAAAGTCCCCCCTTCGGCTCTGGGCAGGCTTTGACCCCTGCGCTCGGACCTCCTTGGATTGTCACGTGGTCCAAGGCAGGGTCCTCAGTGTCTCTGCAGGGATTCACGTGCCACTGAGAGACCAGAAAGATGAGAAAGTCCCCCCTTCGGCTCTGGGCAGGCTTTGCTGCCGACTCTACAATGAATCTGGCCTTCAAAGCTCTTTGGATTTCTGAATTGGGGCTAATCCACTGCAAGTTCCTGGCCTCACCCTTCGAGGTCCAGCTCTGCCTTCCAGAACTCCTGCCTCGCAGCTGTCACGTCACCTTGCCTTTCAAGGCAGTGCAGGGCCCCCGAGCTGGTCCTGGGGTTTGCTTGGGAATCTCTGGAAACAAAGGCAGGCAAGGATAAGGACAGAACAGGATAGTGTGGCCCCCCTCGGCTTTTTCGTGTTCTCCGTCCATCAGAATCCACTGTCGGCCCCTTCCCTTGAGGCCTGGACGCTGGTCTCTGAGCTAAGCTAGAATCCCACTCTTTGCACTGACCTGGCGTTTGCTCTTTGCAGCGGCCGTGGTGTGCGTCACGCTCCTCGACCGCCTGGAAGGTGACCAGATCAGCAGCCCCCATGAGGTGCTGGCCGAGTACCAGCAGCGGCCCCAGCGGCTGGTGGGCCGCTTCATCAAGAAGTGCCTCTCAGCAGCCTGAGGTCCCCAAGTCTCCAGACACGAGCGTTGGTGTTTGCAGCAAATAAAATCATTGCCACAATCTCCTTCTGTATGACTTCCTGCATCCTTTGTAGAAGAGTCTAGGGAACTGACTGTGTTTCAGAGGCAAAGAATCCTGCATTAACTATGCAGGAGTTTTTGTTTTTTAAAAGCTTCATGGGAGAATTTCCACCACATTAGCCTGATTTGGGTTTTCTTTAAGAATGTTCCTCTGAGTATTTGAAATATTTCTAGGGAGGTTTTTCAGACTTGTAAATTCTGATAGTTGTCAGATTTCACTCACTAAGAGAGAAGTCACATCTGCCCTGGCCTGACACCTCCCCTGCCTCTGTGCCCCTGTGTCCCTTGGCTTCTTCCTGGGGAGCCAGGACCCCCCAGCTGGGGGACTGGAGGGCAGACAGAGGGAGAGTCCAGAGTGTCCTC
>NW_021146066.1:34525-37270 GCF_002837175.3 Physeter macrocephalus
ACTCTCAACCACCGCGCCACCAGGGAAGCCCTCGACTCTTTTAAGCGCCCAAGACGTGCTATTTACTGATTGCACACTACGGCGTGCACTTGTGCTACTTGGCAGATAGCTCTGTGACTTTTTGGGGTGCGGGGACCCTGGTGTTGACGTACGAGTATGGTCCACACACTCTTCAAAAACCCTCTTCCCTGAGATTCTTAGGTTCACCCCAAAATGAGGGTGGGTAATCAGGTCATTCGAGACCCACGGAGCCGGGCACCGGTCCAGATGCTAGGACCCCCTCCTGGCCCCCCTTCTGTGCTGGAGGCTGCAGTGTGGAGAGGGAATGCCTGCGGTTTCTCCCTTGGCACCCTGGAGAGGTGTCTGCCGCACCCCCAAATTGAGGCTGCCCAGGAGCGAGCTGCCTGGAGCCCCCCGGGAGGCTGGCAGGTCCTGGAATGTGTGTGTCCACTGACTCTTGGCGGCCTCCAGCCCTTTCATAAGCTGCAGGAGCTATGCCCAGGTTCCTGTCACCGGGCTCCCATCTGCCCCCAAAGTCCGAGTGCCCCCGACTTCAGCGAGACACTGCCGGTCCCTCTGGACGCGCGGCTGCCCGGCTGACCGGTGGCCCCTGCAGCCCACGTGTCCGGTTGGGCCCCCGGTGCTTGTGGTCACTAGGGCCCGGGTGAGGGGCCGTGGGGGCCTGTGGGCTGGTCCTGTGTGCGCCCCTCCCACGCAGGTGTGGCCCCGGGGTTCCTCGTGGCGAAGCTGCGGGGTGGGGAGTTGGGGGGGAGGCAGAAACTGGGCGGTTGGCGCCCAAGGGGCTATTACAGCCTGAGAAGGGCCGGTTCTCCTTCGGCCGCTGTCGTTGCGGCGTCTCCCCGGCCACGGCCACAGCCCCGCGTCCACTGCTGGGAGCTACCCCGGAACCTGCACACCGACCCCTCCTCTGGGGCGAGGCCGCGGGAGATGAGTCTGGACAGGGCTCTTCCTACAGATGCTGAGGCCCCGCGGAGGCGGCCGGGTGCGCCTGCGCCGTCCTCTGCTGGCCGTGGCGGGGAGGGGCCCTGCCCATCCGTCGGGGGAGCCCCCGCCCTGCCTCACCCCGGGGGGGGTGCTTGTGAGGCCACGTGACGGCCCCACGAGGGCTGAATGGTGCCCACCCGCGGGGAACACCGGTCGGACTCTTGCGACGGGATGAAAGTAATGATCGCACGCATTTCCACCACGACAACCTAAGCAAGCTGTGGACTCGTGTGGTCTCCGGGAGGACGCCCGCGCTGACGGTGCCTCCCCCGCGCTCACCGCCCGCCAGCACCCGGTCCCGCCTCTCCCTCCGTCCTGGGCCAGAGAGAACTGGGGCCGGAACTGAGGACCGGGGCAGCTGGAGAGCTGGTTCCGGTCTGAGAGACGGTGCGGCTGCGCTGGTGTGGCGTGCTCTGCGCACACGCGTGCGCACGTGCACGCACACCACACACGGGCCCGCGCAGAGCACAACCCCGTGCCAACGCGCGCACACAACACACGTACCCGCACGCGCGCAGGCCCCGTGCACACGTGGGTGCGCAGACAGACGTTCACTGAGTAGGAAAGCAATGGCACTCGGTTGCCTTGACCTCCCGGGGGAAGGAGAGCTGCGGCGGCACCAATCCCACCCCCGGGCCAGCCGGGGAGCCCCGCCGAGGGTGGGGCGCGCCTGCTCGTTGTAGGGTCTCCTCCAGAGAGGATGGTTTAAAAAGAAAAGTTTTTAAAGGTAAAGTATGACTGTCCTAGAGTAGATATCAGTGAAATGGGCGCTGCGGCAATGAACCGATCCTGCGGCGAGGGCGAGGGCGAGGGCGAGGGCGAGGGCACCTCGGTCCCGGTGTGAGAGGGAGGGAGCAGACTTTGCCTCGGGAGGCTCCCCAGGTGCACGTGGCTCAGGAGAGGCGGGAACTGCAGCCTGAGGAGGGATCTCAGTCCTGTCGTGGGCGTTTAGCAGAGGCCTGTGTAGTTCCTTTCAGGCCCAGACAGGAAGGACAGTGCTGAGGCCACAGGTGCCGGTGGCGTCTTACCCACCCTCTCGGGGCACGATGCACCTATGCACACGTGTGGGCCTGGCCGTGTTGTGATCTGGGGCAGCTACTCACCTGTGACATTAGAATAACGACGCCTTCTCCCTTGGTCATGAGGGTGTCAAGGATCCGCTGGTGAGGGTCGCCTGGCTCCGTGGGTGTTGGTTTCTCTCACGCGACCACGGTGGTGTTCCTCCCATCAGGCTCGCACAGGCAACGAGGGGATCCTGGGATGCTCGCTACCTCGGGGAGACCTCTGTCGTGATCGGTCCTGAGATGGTGGCTGGCCTGCCTTCCAAGGTTCTCCCTCCGTTGTTGTGGCTGCTGCTGGCCTTGCTTTACTCTCCTCTGTGGAACCCCTGACGCCATGGAGTGGAGCAGCCCTCCTCCCACCAGCACCCCCGGGCCCGGCTGTGGTCTAGGAGTCAGGGATGGGCAGATGTCAGTGAAGATGTTCATTGTCTGGCCGCCTGTCTGGGGCCCAAGGGCTTTCCAGCCTCCCCAGGATCGGAGGTTATGTGACTCCCCTAAGCCATATGGTTAAAAAAGTCAGTAGGGCAGTTCCTCCAAGAATTCTACATAGAATCACCGCGTGATCCAGCAATTCCATGTCTAGGCACTTGCACAAAAGAATTGAAAGCAGGGACTTGAACAGATGTTTGTACACCTGTGCTCACAGCAGGCAAAAGGTGGAAACGGCCCAAATGTCCAT
>NW_021146066.1:40655-41672 GCF_002837175.3 Physeter macrocephalus
GGGATGATTCGTTGTCTGTTCAGGTATTCCACAGATGCAGGCACATCAAGTTGATGGTGGGGATTTCATCCACTGTTCCTGAGGCTGCTGGGAGAGATTTCCCTTTCTCTTCTTTGTTCGCACAGCTCCCGGGGTTCAGTTTTGGTTTTGGTCCCGCCTCTGCATGTAGGTCGCCCTCGGGCGTCTGTTCCCCACTCAGACAGGAGGGTGTTAAAGCAGAAGCTGATTAGGGCTCTCTTGGTCTCTCAGGCCAGGGAGAGGGAGGGGTATGGTAGTCATAATTGGAGTGCGGGGTGAGCCTGCGGAGGCAGAGGCCAGCGTGACATTGCAACAGCCTAGGGTGCGCCGCGCGTTCTCCCGGGGAAGCTGTCCCTGGATCCCGGGACCCCGGCGGTGGCGGGCTGCACGGTCTCCCGGGAGGGGAGGTGTGGACAGTGACCTGTGCTCGCACACAGGCCTCTTGGTGGTGGCAGCAGCGGCCTTGGCGTCTCATGCCCGTCTCTGGGGTCCGCGCTGATAGCCGCGGCTCGCGCCCGTCTCTGGAGCTCGTTTAGGCGGTGCTCTGAAGCCCCTCTCCTCGCGCACCCCGAAACAATGGTCTCTTGCCTCTTCGGCAGCTCCAGACTTCTCCCGGACTCCCTCCCGGCCAGCCGTGGCGCACTAGCCCCTTCAGGCTGTGTCCACTCTGCCAAGCCCAGTCCTCTCCCTGGGATGCCATTGAAGCCCTAGGCTCAGCTCCCAGCCCCCGCCCGCCCCGGCGGGTGAGCAGACGAGCCTCTCGGGCTGGTGAGTGCCGGTCGGCACCGATCCTCTGTGCGGGAACCTCTCCGCTTTGCCCTCCGCACCCCTGTGGCTGCGCTCTCCTCCGCGGCTCCGAAGCTTCCCCCTCCGCCACCCGCAGTCTCCACCCGCGACGGGGCTTCTAGTGTGTGGGAACCTTTCCTCGTTCACGGCTCCCTCCCACTGGGGCAGGTCCCGTCCCCATTCTTTGTCTCTGTTTATTCTTTTTTCTTTTGC
>NW_021146068.1:0-41339 GCF_002837175.3 Physeter macrocephalus
GAAATGTACCCAAGTCAGTTATTGGAGATGGTTGCACAACTCTGTGAATGTACGAAAACCCACTGAATTGTACTCTTTAACATGGTGAATTTTATATTATGTGAATTGTATCTCAGTTAAAAAAGCAATATTTTTTTTAAAAGAGCTAATGAGCCACCTGCTATGAGCCAAGCAATGGGAACACCTCCCAGTGACTGGGAGACATGGACCCTTCACAGAAGCACACAGACAACTGCTCCACACTCACAACTCCTGATGATGACTGAGACTGAGTGATGGGCTGGCTCCCAGAAGCACTGGGGCAAGGGTGCTGGCGTCTGGAGTGTAGGGGGTGAGGAAGAGGAGGGGCCAAGGTGTCAAGGACAACCCCAGTGGCAGGTGGGTGGCATTAGCGAGAGGGAAGAGACATCGTTGTGACCTCGGCCACAGGGAAGCCTCATGAGATGCAGACAGCCCCACTCACTGGGAGGCCACGGAAACGCTGGGAGAGGTCATTTCCAGAGGCGGATGCCTGGAGTCTACAACTTCTGGGACCACTTACGGGGGATTGAGAGGGAGGCCACAGACTCCAAGAGACAGGCAGAGAGCATCAAGTTCGCCTCACCCCAAGCTGTCCCCAGAAGAGGCTGCCCCAGGGCCCACGTAGAGTGACATTAGCATTTCGGGCTTCAGGCATACAAACATGGGACCAGGCTCGCTGGTCATGAACCGAGAAAAGGTGCAGTCACAACACTGTGACCAAATGGGACCTTTTGGAAAATTCTCTTCCAAGAGAGATCATGAGCTTGGGCCCCTGGAATGCCCCAGAGCAGTTCTGATTGGTTCCCCAGCCCTGACTCAGACGGAGCACTGGCTCACCCCTCGGATGAGTAATAAACTGACCCAAGGTCTGGAGGGAGGGAGCAGGTGGGAGCAGGATGGGAATCCGGAGAACGCGAGTGCTGATTCTGCTGCAGGGAACAGACAGATGAGATGTCCAGTCCGTTCCAGAGACGGGTGGTACGGCAGAATTCAAGAAATAATTCCCTGAGCCTTAACACACCACTCCAGTTGGGATCCAGCCCTGCCCTGGCAGCCTGCTCATTGCTGCTTTACCATATACTGAATTAGTCACTGGATTAGCAAGCACATTTACACACACTGGAGCACAGCTGTTTAAAGACACAGGATCCCCTTTTCCAGGTGCCAGATTCTGGCTGTAAATCAACCACTGCAACTGGCCACAGGCAGATTCCAGAGAAGGCATCTTCAGTTGCAAAGCACTTTAGCGGAAGTCTGCTAGTACTGCCAGGGTCTACTGGGCATTTGCTGGGGGACAGAAGGGACACAGGGTGTGGAGAAGGAAGCAAGGCCAGCGGGCTTCTTCCGACCCGAGGCTCATTATCTTTAGGAGGGCGCCGAGTGGACTCACGGACCTGGCCCTTCCCAGCAGCAAGCTAACGTGGAGGGCAGCCTGAAGGAGTCAGCTCTACTCCAGGCCAGCTGCAGTGACAGGTCGGTCACTCCCAGAAGAGAAGAAGGGGACAATTAAAATAATTCTATATCCTGATAACGACAATTCCAAGAACCGGCCCTGTTGACCTGGCCAGGGCCTGAACATGATGCTTTTAAAGTCGGACCCGTGAGCTGAGGCCAAGCTCAAGTTTGGTTAAGTGTGCGTGAGAGGAAGAAAACACTGTCACTGGCCACAGGGACCGCTCCGGCCCACTTGGTTAGAGGGGTGTCGAGTGGAAAATTTTCTGTAACCAGCTTCACAGTAACCACAGTCCTAACAACCACTGAAGTAGCAACAGCGCTGTCAGCAAAGAGCATCTGTACAGAAATGGCGGCCTAGGAGACAGAAGGATAACACGCCATTTACGAGACCCTGTGTCAGTGGAAAAGTATCTTACAGGAGTTATCTCAGATCCTTGCGAGAGCCCTGAAAGCTCTTTCTGATTACCTCCATTGTAAGGATTATACAAGGAAGGCTTGGGGAAGTTAAATACGTTGCCGAAGGGCAAATGAGCCAGCAGAAAATTCAAACGCAGGGCTGTCTCACCTCCAAACCCTGCTCTTTCCAGGACAGGGCGGTGGCTGCAGGGAGAGACATCATCACAACCAATGTCATGAATGAGAGGCTGTGGGGTTCACGGACAGGGAGAACTTTCTACGGAGCCACCCCAAAACGGATCCCTCCCCTGTGACTCTGAGGTCTCATCTACCAAATGGGAAGAGAATGCATCCGTATCTTAAGATGATGCTAAGAAACCTTTGGCATAAACAGACCATCTGATGAATAAAAGAACCAAATTCCAATGACTAAAAACGTGGACCGCATTTAGGCTCCATTAGAACAGGAATTTGAAGAAGATTCTCAGATTCCTGGCTAGTTTGTGTGGGAGGAGCCTCCTGCGTATCTTGCAGCAGCTTTTGGAAATTCAAATACTAATTCCTTGGAACTGGTTTGCCCATAAAAACACTGCGGGTGTTTTCTTACAAAGCAAGGCAGTTTGGGGCCCCTGGAGACCGGACTCATCCTCGGTCACCGCCCGTTGTCTGTAGCCGATGCCTCTGTGAGTAGCTCACGCTAACCCGACCCTGTGAATCCAGCAGCAAGTCGCCGGGGCCCAAACTCATCTAAAACACGAAGCTGCTGTTTTGCTCACCCAGCACCCAAAACCCTTTGGAGACGCTGCAGCCAGCCTGGACTTTCAAATTTCTCCCATCAGGCCATCCATCACAGGTGAGGGCGTAGAAGAGCCACAAGGCTCCCCTAAGAGAGGTCTTCAGAAATCCAGAAATAAAGAGCTTTGTTTTGCTTTGTTTTTAATCTCCAACTGAATCAGAGGCTAACTCCAGATCCATCATGCAGACAATGATTCATTCCATGTGTGTGTTTATTTTTCTACAAACATTCCTGTTGCATCAAGTGGCCTCAAGGCCTAGACGTGTGCCTCTGAATGCCCACTCCCTGGAGGGTTCTCAAGAATGGGTGGAGCCCTTACTTCATTCCTCGATTTCCCAATCTGGAAAATGGAGCCAAAACCACCAACTCTCTCTATGCATTAGTAAATTTAGGTACCTACGTTTCATTTGTCCACTTTGAATTTGAAAATGCACACGGACATGATGGGAACTATGTTTTTGGCTTCCGCTCTATTACACATCCCAGTGGTATATATTTATAGATATACTGGATGTTTTTCTTTCTTAGCCTGAGAATAATGAGGAACCCAAAAGAGCAAACTGCGTAGAAGGATGCACCAAGAATCAAGGCCTCTGATGAGAATGTTAGCAAAATTTTCTCTCCAAACAGATTCTAAGTCGGTAGGACTTTGTAATTAGAAGGATCTAAGTTTAAATTTGTGACTTGAGAGTTCTATAGGTTTGGGAAAATTACTGGAGCCTTTCTGAGACTCAATTTCTTATCTTCATAATGGGGGTTAAGACACCAACCTTGGTACAAACCCTTATGTACGAAGAAAGCTACGAGGAGATATAATACGACACAGGGCATGTAGCCAATATTTTATAATAACGATAAATGGACTATGACCTTGAAAAGTTGTGAATCTCGGTGTTGCATGCCTCTAACTTATACCATATTGTACATCACCTATACTTCAATGAAAACAATTTTTTAAATAAAAATTTTAAAACACTGAAAAAAATAAAACACCAACTTCATAGGGTTGTTTAAAGAATGTGACTATTTGTGTGCAGCACTTTGCAAAGCGCCTGGCACACAGTGGGTACTCTAGAACTATTAGTTTCACTTCTCTCATGCCTCCAGGCTGAAGCACAGATAGGTACGGAGACCAAAATCAAGCACCCAGCAGTTCTGGAGAATGTTTGAATTCCATCAGGAGGTAAGGAAGGTGTAAGATTGAACTCTTGGTCTGGTGTGAAAGCAAGGATGCACTTCCTGTACACACACACCCTTCACCCTTAGAGAGTTCCTAGGCATTCAGGATTGCCTCTCTGTATCACATCTCCCAGTAATTTAATAACACTCCTTATATCACTCTGGATGCCTCCCGAGTATTCCGTAAACGTGAGCTCATTAACGTTCCCACTCTCTCCAAGCAAAGGCAGCTCACTCACCAGGAACGCCCTTCTTCCAGAAGAATACGGAGCTGACGGAGGTGACAGGTGACGCGGAGATGTGGCTAGAATCTGGCAGCTCAAAGTGAATCGTGTATGCTGATTCTCGTGCCAGGCAGCAAAAGGTAAAGAATGAGCACCTGTCTGGGTGAACCTGTCTGGCTGCCAACACAGAAAACGCTCAAACCAGGAAAAGGGAAGACCAAGGACGCCGCAGGCCTGACCAAAGCGACTCAGACGTGGAGGCCTGAACCCCATTTTGAAGAGGTGGCACTTGGCAGCCATACTAAGGTTCGCTTTACAAGACTAAACGTTCCTGACAAGACTAAAGCTAGCGCCCACGTTCAAAAATGCCAAACGCAAACCTATTCTCCCTTTTGGCTGCACTCAGGTGCACCAAGCTCTACACCCATCCCCACCTCCTCTTCCCCAATGATCCAGAAGCCCCCGAGGGCACTGCTGGCCATTTAGAATTAACCTCACTCCCAAGGAAACAGCCACATGCCAAGGGGCCACTTCTCCGTGTTAACAACCTGTCGTTTGGCTTTGGAATGCCCTTGCTTCCAGAATGACCAAAACAGGGGGAAGAAGACTTATTTTTATTGCTAAGGAACAACCCATTGTATTAGGGGGATAATCTAATATAACTTCGCTAAACTCCAAGTGTACACACCTGGTGCCATAGCAAATGCCCCTGCCCCAAATGGAAACCAACGGGGGAAAAAAATCTCTCACCGAAAATGTAATTCTTGTACACCTCTCTGGCACAATTCTCTCCCATAGCATGCAGTATGAGATGCAAAGTTTTTTGGTTTTTGTTTTACTTTTTATCCTGAAGTGCTCCTCTGCCTACCTGAAGTTCCCGCTCGTCATTAACGTGGACCTCATTTGCTAAAAAGGGTAAACTGAGGCTCAGAAGACCAAAGCAAATGTTTCAATATAAGGAAACGGGGGCTGGACAGGAATTCTTTTCAAAACTCTTTAGCTTAAAAAAAAAAAAAAAAATGCATTTCTCAAAGTCCAGAGTCAGCCTACCCCAGAGGAAAACTGCATCTGTGTCTAGAAGCCTGTGGGGTAACTCACCTTTTTCTACTCCTTGAGAAAGAACTAACCCACCATCCTACTTAAAGTCTGGCCACTGGTTTGGCATCATGGAAAGCTGAGCAAATTTTCCAGATCCCATATGAGAGTGATTTGTGCAACCCACTCGAAGCTCAATAATTAGCCAACTGTCTACAGGGGACCGACTAACTATACATAGAAAATATGCAGGGAACTCAATCTCTAGCAAAAGAGCAGAGGGTGCCTTGTTAACACTTCTACCTCAAGCTAATGTTTAGGAGCCATAGTAGTAATGTGAGTGCACTATGTATTCATCCAATCAAGGAAACATTTAAAATCTGTGTGGCCGAATGGAAATGTCAAGGGGTTTGGAGAATTCCAGCTTCCTGTTCTAACTCTGCCACTTACTTACCGAGTTACCTTGGGAAAGGAACTTGGCATCACAGATGGGCATCAGTTTCCCTACCTGTGACATATTTGTAACTCAAGGGACTGTGACGGTAAAAGGGGGAGTAAGTCACATGTCAAACTGCAAAATGCTACCAGATCACAACCAGGTAATAGGTGAAGTGGTAAACAATAGGCACAGACAGACCTTAGTATTTCCCCAAAGTCAACAAATATCCAAATATTTCTGAGAAGAGTGAGCTTTGGAGTGACCTACAGCTGGGCTTGAATCTGAACTCCGCTCACCCGCTCGCTGTGTGGCCTTGGGCACATTGTTTAACCTCATGGTTTCTTCATCTGAGAGATGAGAATCATACTTAGCTATTAGGGATAGGGGTAAAAGAATGAGGTTCTTGGCACGTTAATAAGCTGGCATCCGATAACGAATAGAAAAGAAAAAAACAAACAAACGAAAAAGGTAAAAACGAGATGAGAGATGCCTACACAATTACGGATAGATCAGCTCTGCCCTCTTATCAGTGGCCGTTTTTCTTGTTTTTCCCCCCAGTTGGCACGCTGATCTTAGGTCCCTGCTCCTGAAAGAAAAGGGCAACCGTGTCAGACCTTTCTCAAAACGTAGCAATAACATCAAGAAGCTGATTTTCAGATAACGACTGTGTGCAGGCGCCGTGCCTCCACTGCTGTAAATGCAGCCTTTGAAAGGCCGGCAGCCTGTGCTCACCACACCCCAGCACACACTCGCTGCTTCCTGGACCCGGAGAAACCCGAGCAGGTGGGATCTCCTGGCGGCCAGCACCTCCGGGAGGGCCAGACCCCGTTCCCGAGCGGCCAGCAGCCAGGGGCCCGGGCCTCCCCAGGGTGGCTTTGAGCAGAATGCGTTCCTGCTGCGGGAGGGGCCTTTTCTGCCCAGAGCGGCGCCCTGACAGAGCAGCCCAGATGAAACAGCTCTGGCTCAGACCACACGCTCGGCGCTGAGGATGCAGCTGGGGCTGCCGGCTGCTTCACCTACCGGACCCCCAGCCTACACCTCCTTCCTCCAGAGCAGACCCCCCGCACTGGAGCTGCTTTCCGCTGCAACCGTAGCAAAGGCTGATGGAAAAAGGAAGCTGTTTCATGGAGAGGGACCAAGAGGAAGGTATGACGCCTGGTCCAGCGTCACCCCAGGGACGATGTGTTTCTCCAAACGTCGGCAATTCCTAACGCCTCTCCCCGTGAAAGGTAATCTTCACAAATGTATTCCAAAGCCTCCCAATGATGGAACTGTGATGAACAGAATATGGGACCAGGAGAAAGATATCCCCATTTTGCCTACCTCTTGAATGACATTCCATGCTCTCTCTAAGCCTTAATTATTTTAAATGTTATCTAGATTCATACACTATCAGCGTTAAGAGAAACCTTACAGGTCATCTTCTCCAGTGAGTTTATTTAACGATGAAGAGCTGGAGGTTCAGGAAAAAAGAAATGACTTGCCCAAGGTCTCACAGACAAAGGGTTGCAAAGCCATGGCTAGAATCCAGGCCTCCTGGGTCTCCAGGCAAGGATGGATTCCCCAGAGTGGACACTCAGCTTAGCTTATACACAAAATGTATTCCTACTAGCCTGATAGATCTCCCCTTATTAGTCCTGAATCCTCACTGCATTCCACACATTTAGTTAGTATTTCAACGATATAAGATAACCAATGCATAATGTATAGAATTAAAAAAAAAAAACCTAGGCAGGGAATCTCAAATAGATAGGAAAAAGAAAAATAAATGCTAGAAGTATAGAAGTCAACACATGGAAACTCTTCCACTGAAAATGCCCTGTAGTGGATTTCCTGAAGGGTATTTGAAAATCAGACTCAACCACACACTCTCATGAATGTTAAGTAATGATAGTGATTATCCCAGCACAAAACTCTAATTGCATAAAAATATCATTAATTGAGAGTTAGGTATAGGACCCGGCACATAGTAGGGGTTTCTAAATACATACTTCAAAAAACCATGTATCTACAAACACTCACCAGATTAGGAACCCCCTGGCCTAACCTAGATTCTTATTTTCCATTTGTACTTTGAAAATATGTACCTGATTGATTTTGTCATCTTCTCTGAGGTTTAACGCTTATTCTGATAAACTGATATAGAGGTTTTAACAACTAACAGTATGACTGGGAGGTGAAGTAATGCTACCAAAAGAAAAAAAAAAATCACCTCTCTCATAAGCCTTTTCAATAACACTGCTCTGTCCTTAAAATCTCCCTACTTTCAAAGGCAAAATTCATCCTGAGATGCAAAACGCTCTCACATAGGTCCCGTTCTCACACTTCCAACTCTCTTCCCTTTCTACAATCAAGGTGTTTTTCTTCATATTTATGTAAGCCTTTCTTTCACTCCAAACTTTCAGCATTCTCCCCATGCTGTTCTATCTAAAATATTCCTCTCCCTGTTTTTAACCACAGCTTCCAAATTTTTCCGAAATACCCATGGTCTCCCTGAAGTTGACCCAGGAAATTATTCTAACCTAGAACTGTTGGAAGAAAGCGCCCAACAGACCCAGAAAATAGAGTCATTGATCCCCATGTACTTCCACAAGTTCAAATGATGCTCCTCCTGCACTTTGACCCACGAAAGCACCTAGGGCACAAGGATTATTCCACCCGGGTTGCCCTGACCTGCCATACAGCCGTGCAGGATCAGGATGTAAAGTATTCAGAAATGATTACAGAGACAAAGAGTGGAAACAGATTACCCACCTGGCCACTTGGACTAGAATTCTTACCCAAGTGCAATGTTTGGTCCATATGGGGCTTTTCCCAAAAGTCTATGAAAATATCACTTAAATTCTTTTCAGCATCTCCTTTCATTCTTTCATTAGTCCTTTCATACTTTCTAACTCTTCTCCTGTCACCTCTCTTCTTTTTTTCTCTTCTTTTTTAGCCAAACGGGATGTTGCAGTTGAATCCACCATTCCATTCCCTTCCTCCCGTCCCAAAAAATTGAGGGCTTGCTGTTTTACTTTTCTTTTTGTTTTTACCCATTGTAACGGTAACAAAAAAAAAATTTTTTTTGCCCCTTTTGATCCCAACGTAAAACTTCTCATCTTGGATAAACATTAAAACAAAACAAAGGAAAAATGTCATTGTCTTCACGTGTGTAATGATGGCATTTCCCCCTACTCAAAAGTTCATTTTCACACACACACACCCTACACGCAGAGTTTACAGTTCCTCCGCAGAACTCTGCAAAGCAAAAATCGACAGTTTAGCATAGCTCCTCAAAGCTACCAAGAGGTTTTAAATGCTTAAAGTGAACTCGTTTGAGGTTGATTTTTAGCTGTTTCCCAGGTGCTGAGAAATATTATATTATGTGTCAAAAAACACATTTACAAATATAACTCATGCTTGGGGGAAACCACACTGAACTTGAATTTCTTCAAACTCTTAAATTGGTCCTTTTAGCTTACTCTGGATGGCCTAGGTAGATATCATAAAGAATACTATTGTCCAAAATCAGTGTCTAAGTAGTGTGCACCCCATTTCCAGGGAGAGTCCTAGTCTATCTCTCATTGTGTTAAGTTAAACTATTAACAGCACCCATTACACTCTCAAAAGTGTCCCAGTTTGGATGGTAAATTACAAGCACACACCATCAAGATCTGAAATCCAATACCCTAAAACTTTCCAAAACTACATTGGGTCTTAAAGCACCATCTGGGTCAATATCTTACAATTCTGAGACCGAACGAAATGCTACAGAAAAAGGGTAATGGGGAAAAGGTGATGGGGCAGCAAGAAGCCACCTTTCCAGTGCCCAGTGACAGGCCTGCCCCCAAGCAGCAGAAACTGCAAAGCACCTGAGAAATATGAAGAAGTTGGCCAAATAATCAATAAATATTTATGGCTCAAACAGCAGTATTTTGAGTGTTTCTGTAAGCATGGCTCCCCGTCAGTGATATTGGATCTGCTGTAACCTACACTACAGACCAATTTCCTTCTAGATCTGCATAGAGACTATAAACTACCCAAGTGAAAGAAAAAGGTAACATAGATAGGCACAGAGCTTCAAGAAAAGTAGCCAAATAGCCTGTTTCTGCAATGTGAAAAACATCTACTGAAGTTCTGGAGAAAGAGCTCTTCAACCCAGCTGAAAAAAAAAGCAAAATGGAGCTGTAGATACCCGACAAGGAAAAATGATAGATTTGGGGGTTGTCTTCACATTCCTAACTCAGAGTGAAGAAGAGCTTAACAGCTGTAAGCAAAGGGTGGACCTAGAATACTGTGAACAGGGAGGCAAATCCCATCTGAGACTCTGTCTGAGCAGGGGATGGGGCCCACGCTTCATTCGGGAGTAGCCAGATAAAAACATGAGGACTGTGTTGTGAATATACAAATTCCTCTCTGCGATGACCATGGGACCCAAGGGTATTAACTGTTTGGAAAAAAATGCTCCCCATAAGGCAGTGATAGAGGAACCAAGACCTCACCCATGGACAAGTCGCCAGGGAGTCTGTTGGCTTCCCTCAGAGCTGTGGGCCAGCGGGGTGGGGGTGGGGGCTGCGTTGGCGTGGGCAGGTCTGCAGGTAGCACCCTGGGACTCAACTTCCCTCCCTGTGCCAGAACAGCTACACACAATGTGCCCTGACCCATGACATGGGCTTGAAAACCCTACATTTTAGGCAGGGAAAAAAGATAAAACTTATTTGCTGTGCAGACAATAAAGGCAGGTACCTCTGGCCTCCTTGCAGGAAGGAAAATTAAATTCCATATGTGCTAAGAAAACAAACTGCTGCTGATCTGTGTCTCTCGTCGCCCAGATTGTGAGTGAGATACATGAAGAGCTGTGTCCATGACGAAAGAGGTAAATCAGGCCGAATGGGGAGGCTCTGGGAAGGACGTGACCTTGGAAGTGAACACAATCACGTCCTCACCTGTGAGAGAACGAACTACATCTGGAAGACACTGGAAGAACAAGAAGCCTGGTTCTCTGCTTGGTGATCTCAGGCAAGCGTCGCTGGAACCCTCAGCATCTTCTTAAAGCAACACACCTCAACCGCCAGCCCTGGAGGGAGCGCATGGGACAGACAGGCCCTAACCCCAAGCTCAGAGGAGTCGTGCAGGGCGGCAGGGGTCCCCTGCGCCCCTCAACCCCCAAAGCACCGACCACCAGTGCCTCCTCATTTCCCCTCTTTTAATTCCCTGAGTTTCTGTGAATAAGACGGTGCTTTACATTAGGTATAAAATGCTCGCAATGCTCATCAGTTCATAAATTTCTATCAGTGCGGCCTAGAGCAAATTATGTATCTCTCACAATATCCTCCCCTTCCTCATCTGAACAATGGATATAATAATATGTGCCCGAACCCCAGAGTTAGTGGTGTGAAGTGGGAAAGAACCTGGCACGTAATCCAGGTTCAATACATGTTTCAGAAATAGCCCTACAACTTGGGAATGGCAGGAATCTACCTTCACTGCAAGCTCAGGGAATGCCACCACAGTCATGGGTAATTCATTCCGCAAACCAGGGACAGCTGTAATTATACCGTCACTGTCGCCATTGTAGAGTTATCTGTGCTCTTTGCAATAGGGAGCCTCACTTTCCTGAAAAAAATCCTGACCTACACTAACCAGCTCTCGGTTTTGCAGAGATTTTGATGGAGCCCAGAGCAAGCTGGGCTCTGGGAGGTTGACCGCGGGCTGGTTTGTCTCCTAGGGGGAGGTGATCCCCCTACAGGGTGGTCTGGTCTCTTTAAGAAAGAAAAAAAGTTACACAGACAAAAAAACAGCACTACAAACCAACCAAAAATGCCAGGAATGCAAGCTCTGCCAAACAAATAAATAAATAAGATGTGAGATACTTCATAATAACTGGACATGATGCATTTCCCAACCCTGCATAACTGAAGAACTCTACATTGCCATCAACCCTGCAAATGTTCCCCGGCCCCTAGTCTTGGTGGCCTTCTGGCTCTGAGGCAGCACTGACAATGTCCATCACCCACAGTAACTGACTGATCCCTGAGCCTGTAACTGACAGCCGGGCCCCGGAGATGCCCTGACAGTCTGAGAGTTACCTGGCTCGCTGTTTGCTGCTGGGGCACAGAATGGAGTGTGAGATCTCAGTGAGGCAGGTGAAAAGGTTCTCTTTAACTTTACTCTTCTTTCCCTCTCAAATAAGTGATTAGGGGAGGTGCACAGGCAGCTGTAGCCCCCATAAAACACTTCAAGGGCCCCTAAAAATTCTACAGCCGTCGTCATTTTGTGTTGTTATTGTGGATCAGCACTGTTTTAAGATTTGCACACAGTAATAGATTTAATTCTCATATCAACCCTATGACGTAGAAGGATTATCGCACTCATTTTACAGATGCAGGAGCTGGAGCACAGAGAGAGATGAAGTAATTCATCCAAAGTCACACAGCTAGTAAGTGGCAGAACTGAGATTCGAACCCAGACAGGCTGGCCACAGAGTCCCTGCTCGGAAATGCTGGGCTCACGGTCACTAATGGCGCGTGGTCCGTGGGGGCCTGGAAGCACGGTGAACAAGCGATCCTAGGAGCCCGGCAGCTCTGCCCTCTTTCTTGTCTGCACAGATGAAGATACAAAGACTGACCAAAGGCACTGGGAGAGGGACGGAGCTTCTTCCTATCTCTAAGGGCAATACCGGACCCCGAGGGATGGACATCCTTTCCTAGGGTAGGAGGGGGGCTGATCCTTTTTCATTCTTGTAAAAGCGCAAACAACCAGAATTAGAATTCCTGATCTTCCCTGGGCGGGCATTATGATCACCTCACCAAGAAAGTGGAGTGGGAAAGGAGAGGAAAAATTAAGCGGCTGGGGAATGTATTTGCTTTGGCAGCCAGCCTCCACCCCTTCTCAGCAAACTGCACACCAGGAGGGAACTCCATGGACACTCTATGGCTTTGCTTGTTTTAACCTGTTTAAGCATTCTTGTAAAAGCGCAAACAACCAGAATTAGAATTCCTGATCTTCCCTGGGCATTATGATCACCTCACCAAGAAAGTGGAGTGGGAAAGGAGAGGAAAAATTAAGCGGCTGGGGAATGTATTTGCTTTGGCAGCCAGCCTCCACCCCTTCTCAGCAAACTGCACACCAGGAGGGAACTCCATGGACACTCTATGGCTTTGCTTGTTTTAACCTGTTTAAGCTCTGAGAACCTGGCAATCGTGTATTACAATCAAAATGATATATCCAACTTTACACCTACAAGGAAAATTCAATGCCAATGTTATTTCCAAGTATATGGTAATTTGGCAGTTAAAGCTGTCAAAACTCCTGTGAGGTCTCAATCCAGAATCAAAGTGAATAAAGGTTCTTGATAAGGTCCTAGCCACTGAGACTGGCAAATGACCCAGGCTCCTGCTGGGACACCCACCTCCCTCTTGACTCTCTCCAGCCCTCATATATTAAACCAGAAATCCTGGTTTAATTATTTAAACCAGGTAAGTTCCCAAAATAGTTGTCTCCACATATAAGAAACAAAACAACCCAAAGAATCATTCTGACAAATACCTGTCACAGCTGTAGACACAAAGCCACGCTATAAGAAGTTAAACTTTAAAAATGTCCTGTACGGTCTGATGGGCAAAGCAAATCCTCACTTTGCCAGTCAGTGTCTTTTCCCACCAACAAAAGCAAGCAGCCCTGGCCAATGCTTCCTGCATCCTTGCACCTGCAAGTTTAAGTCTCAACTGAAGTTTCTCTGCTAAGCTTTACAGAGGTAACTTGCAGTATTACTCAAGGCAACTGTACACTGAGATGGTAGAAACCGAGATGCATTTTACTTGAGCTGCTGGCTCACTAGACATTCTTAGGTAAGTAACTTACCTTCTCTGTGCCTCAATTTCCCTTTCTGGAGTATGGGTATAATATTCACGTATATGCTACTAAACCTCCAGAAGAAAATGAGCTCAAACTTAGTTGATAGCGCCAGAAATCAAATCTCGCTACAATGAATGGCAGAAGACTGCCCAATTTCTTTGATCAGTTGAAATTTTCTTGTATTGAAGGTTGCTGACAAAATATTTTTGCAAACGAAGGGCACTGTAAACTTGCTTATTATAATGGGTATGACTGCAGCATTAGGCCTCACTGTCCCCATTTTACAGATGGGAAAGCTAAGAATAGTTACTTGCTGAGGATTTATTTTTATCAATAATCAACAGAACAGCACCATATACTTAAAACCTCGAATATTTACTAAATTACTCCCCCAAAATGCTTCCGCTGTTTACTGGGATCTAAAACATGTGTTGCTAGGGGCTCTTTTTCCTTCCCAGCATGCCAAATCCATCGTAGGTTCGTGGACTGACATATCGACACCATTTCCCAGACGACCAAATCTGTCTCTTCCCCATAAACACACATATAAACAAGCTATACTTAAGGAAAGGACCTATTGGTTGAGATCTATCTTTGCTGGGAACTCTCCTTTCACTTCCTCTATAAATGGTCTGAATCAATTGTGACTAACAGAATTTATTCTGGCTGCCTTGAACTCCCCAAAACCACCATCACAGCAGCATCATTTCTGAACCGTAGCTCTACGTGCCCGAAATGTCTCCGAGGTTCCAGTTCATCTCAGCATCCTTGTGACAACAAACAGCCTTAGTCTTCCTGCATCTCCCAGGGAGCAACCCTGGGCTTGAGCGTCAGGGGGCCTAAGAGGAGAAGACACCAGCCACTACCACGTCTTTATTAAGATTTCTGCAGGATCTCCAAATGACAAAACGTCAGCTTGGCTTGTGTTGAAAGGTTAAGCAGATTAAGAAAGGGTTAAAATAAGCAACTAATTATGGCGGAGGCAAAGAAGTGTTAACCACGGGGAGCAGCCGCTGAACTTATTGATAATCCGATACAACAGAGCAGCACGTTACTGCGATTATTTTTTTTCCGAAAAGCACCACCTTCTCCCTACATCTTTCTATGTACCTTTACCTCCAAAATAACGAATCTCTTAAGGATAGCTGGCAGTTCCCTATCCTACAAAAAAGCATCTTTTCTTCTCAAATTGCATTTATTCCAGAAATTCTGGAGCTCCAGCGTCCATTAAACTGCTTAGCACCAAAAACTGTGTCTAAGACAAAATGAAATTTCTGTCCTACCCCTTTCCTTTTCAAATCCTACAAATCCAAGAGTTGGATAACACACCAACCAAAGACCCAAAGTCACGTTTGGTGTTGGGAGGTTTTCCCTCTTCTAACAGATCTTTGGTACCAAGGGACAAATTTACGGCAAATTAGAAAGATGGATAAACTAAGTAACCTGCATGAACAGAATCGGGATGTTTCCTGGAGTTAAGATGATCATTTCAGCTGTGCTCCCATCTCCCTATCCTCAACCCAGAAAAGAGAAGCTAGATAGCAAAGGGACATGTGACAGGGGAGCTCAGGAAGGCAAGACATTTGAAAATGTGCATGAAGCCCAGCCAGTTAGACACCGTTTGGGCTCTTACTACCCAAGGCCCTCCATCCGGCTCCAGTTCTGGGGGATGACTGCAGGGTCAGGGGATGATGTCCTCGGCGGCGGCAGTGTCCACCCCCCTAACGTTAAGGAATAAGGCCAGAGGGTTCCCGCTCATTTGGAAAAATAAAAAAGCAGGAATGGGAGTGCTGGCCATTCTAAAAGCTTTTTCCCATTACTCACAAAAACACAGCTGTGAAAATAAATACCACCCCCCAAACAAGGGTCTCGGGCCACCAACAGTCCTCTTCTTCCTCTCTACCTCTCTCCAGCTGCCACCAGCATCGCCTGCTCTGGCAGCAGCTCCGGCAGAAACGCACCACTGCCTGGAAGGGAAGAGCGAAGGGGGTAGAAGCGGAGGGGACCTCGGCCTCTGGCCGAGACCTGGAGTGGGGGCTTCGGCAGTCACCACTCACCCGGGGATGGGAAAAGCTCCAGATCCACTTTTTCCGTCTTGATGATTGTGAGAGTCGGTTTGAGATCGACGGCCGCCTTCATGGTGCCAGGAGTGGGGGGACAGACGGGACTAGAGCAAGTTTGCTGTTATTCTTGTTGTTTCTCTTTTTAATGGGGATAAGTAACAAGGGACAGGGGACGGGGGGATCGGACCTTCTTCCCTAAAATCTCAAATTCCCGCTGACTTTCCCCGGCGCCCAGAAGGTGAGCGGCCGGAACTCTCTCCCGGGTACTTGGCACTTTGCGGGAAAGTGCGCGCGCCGGGTCCCCGCCTCGCCTGCGCCCCGCCGGCTACCTCCTAGTCCTGGCCCGGCTCCCTCCTCTCCGCGGGCAGCCGCCTGCGCTCGCCCTCGCCCTCGCTCTCCGGAGCCGACTCCCTCCCTCGCCCGCGCGCTCTCCCCTCCTCTTTGGGGCGTTACTCCAGGAGCCGAGCCCTGGCCGTGGGTCTGCGCGCCCGGCCCCCTCCCCCAGGATCTCCGCGGGGGGGGGGGGGGCGGGAGGGACGAGGGGCGGGGCGGCGAGGGGCGGGCACGGCAGGGGGCGGGGCCCTGGACCCGCGGCCAATCGCCGGCGGCGGTCCAAACCGAAAGGAAGGCTGGGCGGAGCTCGGCGCCCGCCGCGCCCTCTGCCCCCCGGGCACTGCAGCCGGGCCGCGGAGGAGCCGCACGCGGAGCCAGCGGGTGCCCAGGCCGCTCCGGCCCTTCGGGAAAGTCCGTCAGATTCTCCACGCATTCTTGAGGACTTGGTCACCCGCTCCCGCCCCGTCCCGGGAGCGGCATAGTTCTCCAAGTGCGTGTCTATCATTCATTCACAAAGACTGACACACAGGACGTGAGGCAGCGATTGGAGGGGCGTGCGTGCGAGCAAGCGCAGGGGCCTCCGAGCCAGCGTCCTCAAAGGGCTCTGGGAATATTGGACTCCAGCCGATTATGAGTCAGGGATCGGGACTGGGTTGCTGGAGGAGCCTTCGATTTTTCAAGGGCCAACAAGTGTCATCGTTAAGAAATTAGTTAAAAATGACCTGCCCTTGATAAGGATCGAGCCCAAGGCAGCCTTCTGGAGACCCAAAACAAAGGCCCGACGTCGTCTTTATTACTGGGAGAGTCAGGAACAGGGCCCCCAAACTAGCCTCCACTCCTGGGCTTCCTTAAGCTTCCAGTTTCCCTACAGCAGTTCCCTACAGCAGTGGTTGGGTGGCAGGGAGAACTATTATTCTGTTCCTCTAATTATGTCACCATTGGCCAAAAGTTTTGTCTTTCCTTTCACAGATTCTCCTCTACTAGATAAAACTGACAACCCTCCTATCACCACCATTAAAAATGTGATGCACAGGCTCTGTGGTTTCGAATTTCTGGAGTACGTCGTTCGCAGCCATGACAGAATCCCAGTACACAGACCCCTTTTCCATTTGGGAAGCCCAGACACTTCAGACACCATAACATGATCCTGCATAATTAATGGTTTGCCACTGGCACACTGGTTATCATAAATGGAGAGAGTTGGTCTGAATTAACAAATCAAGCAGTAGACGTAGAGGTGCAACCCTAGACACGTATGTATAGCTGGAGCCAGGCACTGATAGCTATCTCTGATGAACTAAAAGATTAAACATAAATCTTTCTGGGGCTTCCCTGGTGGCGCAGTGGTTAAGAATCGCCTGCCAATGCAGGGGACACGGGTTCGAGCCCTGGTCCGGGAAGATCCCACATGCTTCTAAGCAACGAAGCCTGTGCGGCACAACTACTGAGCCTGAGCTCTAGAGCCCGCGAGCCAGGACTACTGAGCCCGCGTGCCACAACTACTGAAGCCCACACGTGCTCCGCAACAAGAGAAGCCATCGCAATGAGAAGCCCGTGCACCGCGATGAAGAGTAGCCCCTGCTCGCCGCAACCAGAGAAAAGCCTGCGCGCAGCAGCGAAGACCCAATGCAGCCAAAAATAAAATAAATAAAATTTTTTTAAAAACATAAATCTTTCTGAACAACCTAAGAGAAAGCTATTTTTAATACTGTTTCCTGATTTCTAAGCATATGTTGAGCTCCCACCACTTGGCTGTGACTGTAACCTCAAGCTCTGGTAAGTTTTAACACACCTGCTTACCTTCATCTAATTCCAGTTCTGTCCCCTTGAAGTATTAGTAACTTACAGGTTTCCCACAGCCCAAGGAGGGAAGGAGCCAAGAATAGGAGATAAATCTCGGATCTCTCGGGCTCCTGGTTCAAACTGCAGATTACGCTACTCTTCCAGTGACCAGAGGGAAGTATTTGTATGTGATAATCCTAATTGTCAAAGGAATGTTGTCATCCAGCTGTGTTTCCAAAAGGTATCAGAAAACAATGCTGGCCCCCAGATGACAAGAACAGACCCGCCTGATCCTGGGAAAAGCTGAGGGAAACAACGCATGAATGAATTGTGCATTTACACATTCAAATGAGCAGCAAAGTAAAGGATCTTGAACCAATCCTGCCTTACCCGCTGTGAATACATCCGCAAAAGAACGGTGCAAATCAGGAGTTGCTTTGCGGAGTTTTGTTTTATTGATGTTATGTTAAGGAAATGCTGGTATTTTTTTTTTAAATCCAGGTGTGAGTGCTCTATTTCAAATGCAGCTTCCTCAGAGCAAGTCCTGTCTCTCTCCCTCAGTGGGTTTCTCAGCTTTCTTTCCCAGGCTAGCCTAAACACGGCTGCTACCTCCCTCACCCCCAAACTAGACACTAAAAGAGCCCGCCATGATGAATCCGAAAACACTGTCCACTTCAGCAATAGGGGAATTTATTCCTTCAGTTCTTCAATGATGACAGCTCAACTTGTCAATCATCCTTTCTAACCCCGTCCTGAAGCACAGAAGCTTGAAAGGTTTGACTGTGCAAATCAGTCAAATTGTGAGTATTGATGTCATCAGAAGTTATGCATCCAACCTCCAATCTGGTGGAAACAAGGAGCACTTAATATGGACAAGTTAAAGTATTTTTACATATTTGGGATATTAATGATCTGATCAGGCCTGCAATGATCCCACTTGATTAATCTGATCAATTCTGATCAATGAAATTTTTATTCTCTCTAAGACACAAGTAGGTTTTTCTAAATGTTCCTATGAACTTTAGATGATATTTCTATCTTACCGTATCCTAAAAAACAGTGCCTTGCCCGGTGCCTGACACATTGCAGATGCTCAGTCAATGTGTGTTGAATAGTGAGCTATCACCTTCCTGGTCACTAGGGGCTTTTACTTTGCCACCATGGCTTTCCAATTCAAAGGTTAAGCGAGTTTGACATGCTAGCGCTTGTGAAAATGAGCTAAACAATGTCAGCCACTCTGCCTCTAGGTCTGGCCTTGGCCTACCAGAAGCTCTGTTCCCCAGCACTCCTGTCCACTGGGTTTCATTTGCACCTCAGTTTCCCCACTAACAAGACAAGATCAGAGGAGCTTTGCTTTCCATCCCCTTGGGCAAGTTGTTTCAAGACTATATCTAATTTTTAAGGCACTCAAGAAAAATCAACCAAGGGACAACTTTTTGTTTTTGCTGGTAATGCAGCAGTCTGCTCCTCCGGTACTTGGGAGAAACCAGAATTGTATTTTCAAATACTCCCAAGACTTGGGAATCACACCCAGCAAGGGCTGAAATTCCTTAAACTAGAAGCCTCATGTCAAAGGGGTTAAAAAAAGACAGCAGGAGTTGAGGGACAGGGGTGTGAAGTTAGACGTTAATGACATCAAGAAAACAGTCACGTTTTTTATAAGAATTCCCTCAAAAACATAGAGTATGTAAAAAACATAAACTTTCTCTTTTATGCTCCTCCCTCAACTCCTGCTCCAACCTCAATAAAAAAGAAATATAAAAATACACCTAATTATAAACAATACTGAAAGACAGACTCTCCTCCTCCAGAAGCGTGCTGGAATAAGTTACTTTTCTATTTCCCACATCTTGACCGTCAACAAACCGAAGAATCTCTGAGTTTTGAGCTAAAATATGCTTTATTAGAGGTAGGTGCAAAAACATTCAGACCACTAATGGCTGATCCAGAGCAAGTTTATGACTCACAGATGTTGATTTACTGGCTTAAATGTAAGATTGAAAAGAAAGGAAAAAAAAAAAAAAGTCCTCAATTAACAACCTGCCCGCTTTGCATTTGTGGTTGTTTTTCTCTGAGAAAAAAAGCAGCAGTCCCCCATTGCACACTGAAACAGTCTTCTAAAGCTTAACTCTAAAGCAAGTGGCTTCTGTGTGATAAGTTGAGTCACTGAAAAGCACCCTGGGGGGAGAAAGATGCCTGGGGCTTAGATATCTACCTAAATTATGGAGCTGCCATAAAATGGAAAATTGGAGAAAATGAAAAGAACTCTCTTAATTAAACTCTGATGCCAAAAGGCCTTAGGGTCAGTTCAGGAACCCAAGTGGGGGATCGGAGCTGCTGTGGCTGACTGCAGGCTGGCTCTGTGACCTCACCAAAGCCACTTAACCTTTTTGTGTCACAACCTCATCTCTGTTTCAGGGAATAAAATCACCCCTGACTCTCCCGACCGTGTAATACAGACTCATTAACTATTGTTTAGAAGGTACAATAAACAATGAGCGATAAGTAAGGAGGGAAGCCAGGGAGGAGAGGGGGGGCGGGGAGAGGGGAGGACGGGGGTGGTGGGGGGGGGGTGCCCTGGGAAAGTTCTCCAGGATAAAACCAAGATGAGCGTGAGTAGTGTAGGCTCTGGAATAAGGCTCAGATTCAAATTCCAGCTCTACCCACTAGGCAGCTGAATTACTACGCAGAAGTCATTTAAACAATCCTAAACCTCAGTCCCTCCCTGCTTAAAGTAGGGTCCTTTGGAGGATTAAATGAGATAGTGCATGGAAAGCATTTAGCACAGTGTCTAGGCCAGAAAAGGAGCTCAAAGTTAAATCACTGTTACTGCTGTTAAGAGCCAGTAGACCATAGGCTATCGGAGGAACCACATAAAAATCTTCTGCATGGTAATCCCCCTTACAGAGTAACATGGACCCCCTATTCACCTGAACTGTCTTATGGAGAGATAAGGAGAACGATCGTACCTAATTGAAAAGAATCTCTCCAAGCCCCTCCCCTCAGTTCCAGATTTGGGAACCTGTCCAGCTTCAGCCTCAGTTGAGAAAGTCCAGCACCACCTGGTTAGGAGAGAAAACTGCAGACTTGTATTTAAGAGTCACCGAAAAGTTGTATTTCAAATTCAGAAGGAAGATCACGTTTGTGGTGACAAAACCTTAGGTCTTGGCTTTGTCACATGTTAGAGTGAGATGGAGACTCTTAGAGATAGTCAAGGTCAGCCCTCTTATTTCCAGAGGAAAAAAATGACTGTGAGAGAGTAAGTCATCCTGCCCAAGGTCACACAGCCTGAAAAAGACAGTGTCAGTTCTAGAATGGGATCCCCTGATCCTCTCTCCGGGCATCTCCTTGGGTTTACAGATACCACACTGCAGGGGAAGTCACTGCAGTTCAGCTTGGTCTGTTCCCAGACACTCTTGAGAAAGGAAGCAGGATACAGTGCACACAGGAACAGATAGATGATCAGCCTCAATTTCTAGAAATCTAACAGTCTCCTCTGCACTGGACGTGTTGTCTTTGGGCAAAGCACGCTGCAGGGTAACCACACTAGCATTCCCTGTGGGTGACAGCTTGGCATGGGCTGTGAGGAGAGAAAGGGTCTGGGCTGGCTCTATTGCTGTCTGCAGTTTCTTTAGACTGTAATTATGAACCATTCAGCTGCATCTGCAGCCCCAGCAATGTGGGATGGATGGGCCTCATCCACAGACCAAGCGACATTTGAAAATCCACCAGTTCAGATGGCACGTACTCCTCTTGAAGCAGCTCAGGCTCTGCCAACACAGGAGGAGGTGAGGGGCTGCCGATCAGGGCTGCAGGGTCCGGAGGCTCCCTCCACACCATGGTCAGCTGGCTTCCCTGAAGCAAACGGAGCACATTTCCCAGGATTTTTTGCTCCCTCCTGGGCCTGGGTCATGCAGAATGCAGGCTACCCTGGAGCCTCTGGGATCATGTAGTATGAATTCCAATGTAAGTTGTCCTAAATTGGCCTCTGGAGGAGGTAGAGGGACGATGGCATTAGCACAAACGGCAGGAGACCCAATATTCTTTAATAACAGGGTGGAAGCAGAGAACCAGGCTCCTGGCAGGGAGCTCCGAACCCCAGGAGGACAGGATCCCAGCTCCTTCCCCACACAGCAGGTGGTTTCTTCTGGTGGAAGGCTAAGGCCTTCCTCTGATCTCACCCTGCTTTTCTCTTGGGTTACAAAGACAACACCAGATTTCAAAACAGATGTTCTTTGCAGTTGTGGTCTAAATCTTAAGATAATTTTATTGTGGAATCTTCCCCTTTCTTTTCCCCCTTTCATTTTGAAATGCCAAGTCCATTGCCCCAATGGAGCATTTACCACCCTAGAGATGAAGGACCCGGGATGGGGTGGAGAGTTCCTCCATCCAGTTCTAGATGCTGGAAGTTAGGCAGAGGAAGCAGATCGTACTAGAAGAAGAAACAGCTCTACGAGAAAAAGGAAAGATAGTACAGGAGGAAGCAGTAGAGGGGAACTTTGCTGAGAACAGTGGAAGGATGGGCAGTGAGGGGGGACACGAGAAGGTAGAGTCACCAGGGATTCTATGTCCTTGTCATTCTGGGACTTAAATCTCCAAGATTGCAAAATGAAACTGAGGCCTGGGCACGGATCCAGTACCTTCACAGCGTCAATTTCATTGACTTGCGTGGCCAACAGTCAAGGGATGACAGTCAAACAAATCTATAGGAGGTCCTCAAGCTGGAAGAGTTGCAAAGGATTCAGAGCAGAATGGAGGTGCAAGGAGGTGACCCCAGAAGATGCACGGGAAGGTCAAGCTGAAAATCTACACCAAACACAGAGGGTATTTCTCAGTATTTCCCCAACATGGACATTTTCTGTATGCAAAGAATTTTCCTCCCCACACCCACAAGGTACCCCTTTCTGCCCAACAGCCCAAGCACACCCCAAGGGAATATTTGAATAGCAAGTCCGCCTCCTACACTCCCTCAAGGCAGTGGTTAGTTTCTGTCATCACCTCCAGTGCTCAGCTCAAAACAGTATGAGCTCAATAAATTATGCTGATTATTTACTTAATGAACAGATAACTTCCTAAAATTCCAAATACAGATCTTGGACTCAAATATCAGTCTTTTTTTTTTTTTTTTTTTTTTTTTTTGGTGTAACGTGAGACTCAAAGTTGCCCAAAGTTTAAGACTAAAGAGATAACCAGGTGACTCTTTTCCAACTGAAAAGGTCTTTATAAAGTTTTACTCTGCTGTTCTCATCACCCGCCTCTCATGCCCTTAAAGGAAAATGTTGTTAAGGTCACCATATTCATTTTATTTTTCATCTGAGTGTATACAGGTAGAGCTGTTTGTGAAAAACTGGCATCTGGCTTACCACAAAGCAAACCCGTCATCTTGTCATCAGTCTGAACTTTTACGCAGCATACTGTTCATATTGTCAGAAGCGGGCTTCAGGAATTTCTGAACTTTACCTTGAATCTTTTATTTCACTGATTACCATGAAGGTAAGATGTAGAATCGCTATATCCATTGTTCGTAAGATAAGAGAATACATGAAATGAACCCAATTTTCTCCATCTTTGTGAGGAAGAAGAGTTAGACACTTTTTAGGGAGTCCAGTGCCTGTCACAAATCCCCTCCACCTTCTGAAGTTTACTGTAACTTGTCAGGTCCCCAGAAGCAATGCATTTTTTTTTTTTTTTTTACTTGTTTGGCCACGCTGTAGGCATCCTCTCCAGTGAGAAAGGGGATATGTTGAGAGATGATGCGAAAGGTGAGGGGAGGGAAAGTCAAATGAGCTGCTACCGCCTAGCAGGTGGCACAAAGACACTCAAAAGAAGGCCTCACCTCTCTGGCTGGCTGGACCATAGCAGATGACATCTCCCTGCACTTAATTTGTTATATCTGCTGATGCATATAATGGAAGTGTTGCAAGGGAAACGCAGGCTGATTTTAAACCATGGAAACCAAGGAAGTAATGGGTTTGGTTAGGATCCACCATTGCCACTAAGCTGTGAAGAGAATTAGAGACACACATCATTTTACGTCACTTTCTCTGACCTAGTTACACATAATCGACCCAAGAAAAAATGACATGTGTTACACTGAGAACGTCTTACTAGCCAAGAAAATTAACATACTTTGAAGCTGTCATCTACAAATATCTCACTCAGACATCTACCCCTCCCTGGCCTTCAGCACCCTCCAGTGCACGACATCACTGCCTCAAAATGAATTTATACGAATTCTCCATTTGTTGATGCTAAATCTAGTAACAGAGGAAGTGGGATGCAGAGCACTTTTTACTTTTATTTTTATTTTTTGCGTTACGCGGGCCTCTCACTGCCGTGGCCTCTCCCGTTGCGGAGCACAGGCTCCGGACGCGCAGGCTCAGCGGCCATGGCTCACGGGCCCAGCCGCTCCACGGCAGGTGGGATCCTCCCGGACCGGGGCGCGAACCCGCGTCCCCTGCATCGGCAGGCGGGCCCCCAACCACTGCGCCACCAGAGAAGCCCCAGAGCACTTTTTAAAGTCCCTCGCTGTTTCAAATCTCCTTTTGTATGTGTACTGTCCCGAAAAAAAATGTGCACAGAATCTAAGTTCCATAAATATGCAGGAACATAAATCCATAAAAACAACTCTAGGGTGTCCTGAGTAATTATTCATATTTAGAATGTACTGAGCCCCAAATATGCCACTGATAGAACAACGACAGTTGAAAAACAATCTCAAGAAGGGATATGTCAACTTCTCCGGGATTACAGCTCCCAATTAACTCTCTGTTCTCCAGGGCCAAAGAGATGAAGCCGTCTTTAATTTACAAGAAGACAGCTGGGCTCACTAGGCACATTGCATCACCCCTTATGAAGGTGTCGGAATGCAGCGGATGGTGGAAGAGACCCCAGCTCACATCTCATCTATCTGGATTGGCTCCTGTACAACGAAAACCTTTCTCCCCTCACACTGGTGAAGAGGAGAGAAGCAAATCCAGCATATGTGACGTGCGAGAAGGCGCCATGTAATCAGTCGGGCCGGGGAAGTCCTTTCAAGCCTTGAGGGCTCGAGATGATGGGTAATGATAGGTAAGGTGGAGAAGGAAGAAAGTAGAAAACAGAGAAGTTATTTCTTAATGGAAATGTATTTCATCAGATTGATCAGAAACATGTGTTTTCCCCAGACAGGGAAACCATCTTGAAAGACTTCATCACACAAAGGCCTTGGGTGGAAGCAAGCACCACCAGGGACCTGCTGGGGAGGGGAGGGGAGGAGGAAGGTCCAGCTGGTTGGGGAGCTGGCAGCAGAGTGAGGGAGGGAAACAAACGCAAACGGCAAGCGGCTCTCTTGTGGCAGGTTCCCAGGAGAGGTCCCTTTCCAGGAATTAAAAATTCTAAATAATGTTCAGAATTTTGAAAAATCAAAAAGATCATGGACTTTTCTTTCAGGGAACTCCACAACCTTGAAAGAGACCAGATGGCTGGCAACCACCATTCCAGATCCAGGAAAGGCCCAGCATCCACATATACTCCCCATTTTTATTGAGCTAACATTTTCTCTCCCGGAGGGTATTTTTTTAATTGAATGGAATGCAACTGAGGTGTGGAGATAAGGAGACAATTCCAAATAAATGTCCCTGCTTCCAAGGAGCCCATTTTTTGGGCCAGATCAACTATCCGGCTTTGGTTTCCTAGCTACAAGGAATGCTCTTAAACTCTAAAAGAACTGAGGAGGCAGTCGGGTAGAGCGGTTAAGAGCACAAGCTTCGGCCGCAGGTGGACAAGAGTTTGAGTCGGCGTGGCCCCTCTCCAGCTGTCGGTCCCTTGGCCTCAGAAAGCCTCAGTTTCTTCATCTGTAAAATGGAGCTGATCACAGTGCCCAGCTCACAGAGCTGACCTGAGGATGGAATGCATTTGTGCCACGCCACCTGCACTACGTCTAACGCAGAATGTGCACTCGACACCGCTTCGCCGCTATTAATAATTTAAAAACTCGGAATCGTGACTTTGGATTTGGTGACCATGAAATTCTTATGGAAGTTAATCCAAGCTGTGGTAGATAAGTGTTCTCACCAAGAGATGAGGACATGGTGGTCCCATGAAAGTCATGACATAATAATAAAGATAGTTTTGAGTCTGAGTATGTAAATTATACAGATCCGGACACCAGGCCCCTTGGATGAAAGGGAGTTGATTCCCATTCTATAGACATGAAATACGGTTATGGAAGTTCTAAACATATGGTCACAGCTACATCACACACTAGCAGGGCAGAGAGGAAGATACACCCGCTAGGACTCCTTCCGATACTGGGTTCTCCCCACTCCGGGTTGTATGTTTGATACCCATTCAATGATTTCATACAAACTGAGCAAAATAAGATCCCAAGCAAACGGCCTCACTATTTGGCCGATCAGTTAGCTGATCACTAACTTAGCAGAATCTTACACACACTGTCCAGTACTTACCTTGTATCTTGCTGCCCGAAGCGTTCCCCAAACTAGCACCCCACCGCCCCCCGTGCACACACCACTGCAAGTCACTTCACACAAGTCTTTTCTTATGTTATCCCTCTGTCCCTGACAGCTAGAACTTTCCTAACAACGTAACGTGTGCCGTAAACCTGAACCTCTAACCATCGCTAATTGTGCCGTACCCGTGCATTTTTAGCTACAGAACTCTGGGCCCATGTAGCAGCCCCCCTCTGAGCTTGGACTTGCCTCCTGGCATTCAGGTGGAGTGTTTTACTTGCTGTGTCACTACCTGTGCCGACCCGTTGAACCCCCAAAGAGAAGACAGCCCACCCTGCCCCGCGAGCTGCCAGCCAGCAACACAGATTTTGCTATTTAGGGGCATCTGCTACGTAATTCGTACTCTGGCATCACCGATGCCTGGCATCTGGCCATGAAGACTGCCAGCATGGAACACACAGACTCTCCTTGCGAGCTGCCTGCTCCATTGGGCAAGATTAATGCCATATCACTGGGAAAGTGGACTTAATTGGATTTCTGAAAGTGTTTAGTTAAGTCACCCCACCTCAGCTCCAAGCTGATGAAAGGATGGCTTTGCCCTTTCCAACAAACATAGCAAATAAGTGATGGGGAAATACTCTAAAATGCACATGGCTGGGTGCTCTCACCCTCTCTCTCTCTCTCTCTCTTTTTTTTTTCTAGTGACTTTGGGGAGGTTTGGGCACAGATCCTGCATACACAATACTGTTCTTGTTCTTCTTTTCTCTACAGGGCAGCCTTGAATAGCTCTGTCTAAAATTATAAGCAGGGGCAGCCCTGGGCTCCAAGAGATCAGAGCCCTCATGCTGGGCCGGAACAAAGACCCTGCTTTTTCCCAACAATTAGCCCCGCAAAAAAGGACATCTATCTGCCTCTATTAAAACCACCACGTGCCTTCAAGTCAGCCCATTGTAAAGCTAATTAAATAACACGCCTCTCTCCCCATGCAGGTCTCCTGATTAGCTTTCCTCCATCCAGAACCTCTGCAAAGCGCCTAGAGATAGACAAGCTAATGTTCCACTTCTCCTACTGTTCCCCCATCTCAGATCGCTGGCCTTTGAAAAGCCACCGCATCAGTATTGCCGGGTTTGTTCAGGCTCCACATTCATCCAGAGCTCAGGCTTGAGTTACACTCAGCTTAAAGAAAGAGACAAATTTTATATTATTTTGAAAATAAGGGACTTCCCCGGCAGTCCAGTGGTTAAGACTCCGCACTTCCACTTCCACTTCAGGGGGCTCAGGTTCAATCCCTGGGTCAGGGAACTAAGATCCCACATGCCCCGCGGCACAGCCAAAAATAAATAAATAATTTGGGAAGGCAACACTTCTGTCACAATGCAAAACCTTTGGTGGGAATCCACCCACATCGCAGTCTGGAAGTGCTACCCCAGCAGTGGAGCGTTTCCGAAGGACTTTTCATGGAAGTCGAGGAGCCTCGGGAGGATGCAGCCAAGACATCCGCCCCGACCCGCGTGAAACAGAAGCACAAGCTTCTCAGAAAGACACTACATAGGAAAGCAGAGATACGAGAGAACATCTCAACCCATTTTTTTTTTTTTTTAACGCGATGTAGAAATAACAAATTCCTTCAAAGACTCTGGAGCGCTAGCTAACCAGATGAAATCCAAGCATGGGCCAAATGGCCCAAATTGGCCCCCGCCCATCTCTCAGACCGGTTTCACCTTCTTCCCCTGCTCTCAAACAGTCCTGGACTTGTTGGAATCCCTTGAACATGCCCTAGTGTTTCACCGTTTTGTGTACTTTTACAGGCCTTTCCCTTTCTGGAAAGCCCTGGTCCACCCGTCCCACTCATCCATCAGGAAACAGCAGCAAACATCACATCTACCCTGCCCACCCTACCCCCACCCCCCTGCAGGTCTCCTGGGTCTTTGGGATAAAATCAGGTACTTCCTCCTTTGCACTCTCACAACAAACTGACCAAGTCAGTGCCCACGGGCTTCTGACTAAGCACTTACTACCTGGCTTAAAATAATCTCAGCCCGGGCTTCCCTCGTGGCACAGTGGTTGAGAGTCCGCCTGCCGATGCAGAGGACACGGGTTCATGCCCCGGTCCGGGAAGATCTCAGATGCCATGGAGCTGCTGGGCCCGTGAACCATGGCCGCTGGGCCTGAGAGTCCGGAGCCTGTGCTCCTTAACGGGCGAGGCCACAACAGTTAGAGGCCCGCGTACCACACACACACACACACAAAATAATAATAATAATCTCAGTCCTTCAAGGTCAGGAGTCATATTCTACTCAAATTTTAATTTCCAGCTTAAAACACAGTGACTTGGACCTGGTGACATAGTAAATGCTTAATAAATGTTGAAAGAGTAGATAACTGAATAAACGAATAAATGAATGAAATCATGATGAAATGGAGGAGTGACTAAAACAACCATTTGATATTAAAAGTGATCTGAGGGACTTCCCTGATGGCACAGTGGTTAAGACTCACGCGCCCAATGCCAAGGGGCCCGGGTTCGATCCCTAGTCAGGGGACTAGATCCCACACGCATGCCGCAACCAAGAGCCTGCGAGCCACAACTAAGGAGCACACCTGCCGCAACTAAGAACCAGCCTGACCAAATAAATAAATAAAATATATATTTTTTAAAGTGATCTGAGATGGTAAAATCAGGCCCGCTTCCAGCTTCACTATAGATGGCCCTGTGTGTTTAGAAAAGGGCATTATTACCTTATGACATGGTTCTCCCCATTTGAAATTGTCCAATCTCATACACACACATACACACTTTTCAGACACAAAAATTTTTTTAATAATAAAATGAAAGGAGACCAGCCCTTTTCTAAATCTGTTTAATAGTTCTAGAGCTTAACTTTTCAAATCAACTCCAGTCTTTGAGGTTTGTAGCTCATTTAATCATCAGACCATACCAACCTTTCCTTCTAAGTGTTTTTAAGAAGAGTCACCAATCTTCTCAAATGTCCTATACAGATGAATGGATGGCTAAATTATAAAGTAACCCCATATACAATTTAAGTTTCCCATGTAATACTCATGGACCTCAAAATTAGCAGAAAAAAAAAAAATTAAAGCACTTGGCAAAACACATTTTGAAGTCTGCCAAATCCACAAACATTTCAAAACAGCCAAAGTCACTGAATGATTCCCATCCCTAAAACATAAAACCTTATAGTCACTCCCTGATGGTTCTTGTATAAATTCACTTCCATGCACAATGCCATTTGGGGTCAGTTCTTCCCTTGTTATTTTACCATCACAATCTCAACATTTAGAACGATGCGTTTTTCTAATATTTGAGGGTACCTTCTATATATAGAGAGAAAGCAAGGGGATAAAGACACAGAGAAAGATTCCATGATCTTACAGCAATGAGTAATCATACCAGCGAGTACAGAACCTCCAACCTAAGACCAAGGGAGAAAACACTGCCATTCCTTTGGCAGCCACTTTGTTCTGGCAAGCCTCCTACTTGCTAAAGTGGAATGCCCACTTTATAATGATCATAATGGATTGAAAGCTGTAAAATTAGATTCTGGCTGGCAATAAGCTCTTTATTACTTGCCTTTACCACAGTGCGCCTCCATCCTCAGGTCTTGCCTTAAGGAAGACTCATCCAAGACCTCTAAGATTTGTATAAAGTAGGATAATAAATGAAGGCAAATTGATCTGCATTTTTATAGAGATCTTTTTCCTCAACGTACCACTTAGTATGACTACAAAGCAGCCACTGAGCGTCGAGAGTGTAAAAATCCCACCTGTTAATTTATCAAGGACAGATCAAATAAACTACATGGCAGAAATAAACGGCTAACAGCAAAGATAAATAGAAAACATAGTAGAAAGAGAAGAATGATTGGAAATGAACGTAGGTGTGAATGCCAGAGCATTAATCAAATAGAACTATCAGATGTATATAATCAATGCACTTTAATCAAAGAATAGGAACATAAGGAAAGAAATATGTATTGTAAATATGACTACTGTCATGAAGCTATTGGGTACAAGCATTAAGTACAATGGGTAAACACAATATTATTAAGGTCTTAGAAAAGAGCCTACATTATGTGTGATAGCAATAGCTGCTTTCTAAATCCAGTTGTGGTTTGGAGCAATATTAAGACGCAAAATATAGACAAATCAAAACACACAAGGAACCTCTTATTTGGAGCAGGAAGAGCTTGGAATTGACCGTTGGGAGAAGCTGTGTTGATAGTTCATGTCAATACATTCCAGTTAGCAGGTTATTTAAGCAATGACTTCAGGGTAAGCTGGCCATGTAATTCTGCAAATGGGGTCCCTTAGAAGAGCAACTAGGAGATATCCCTTTCACACTATCTTCATAGAGTTTGGGTCATTTTAAGCCCTTCATGTGCCAAACCTCAGAATTAAATGTGAGTAAGCACGGTTCCTTTCCTCTGGTTGAAATAACAGCAACATTTTACCTTATAGCCTGGAAGGTCACTTCCATCAACACCTCACAGCACCTCTGAGAAATGTCCAAGAGGAGGGCAAGCCTCCTGGCCCTCAGCATACGGCATCTGTCCAGGGTATAGAGACTTTCCTAGTCTGCATGATTCTGATCCAAGTCAGCTGTGCAAAATACCTTAGGCACACATTCATGCAACTCTTTCAGATTATTCCTATGTCCCGAATTACTCTCCTCTATCACTCGGGGACTTTCAAATGTGGTTTTGTCCTGCCAAGTCTTTTGTCATCATTTGTTGCATTTCTTATTCGACCTTTTATCACTTACATATCACAAACCGAGTCATCATTTTCCCACCAAGAAAGTGTGTGTAGGGGGAGAAGGAGGGAAGGCGTGGTGCAGCGGAGAGAAGACGATTCATGCATTAATTCCTACCCATCTCCACTCAAAATAGAAATAAGCGAAGCTGTCATTGGGAGGAGGATACAGTAGGACTCCCAGTGATGCATCTTCCTGAACTCGAGGAGGAATGAGATCAGGATTGGGGATTAAGGGGAAGTGGAGGATGGCGTCAGCTCCCTTCCTGCGGGAACTACGGGGTAAGGGAAACTGACAAGAGGATTCCTGCACCCAGAACGTTCCAATCAACCTCCCATCTCCTTGCAGCTACAGCAGGAAAATGTGGGGACGCATTAGCAATAAGAGCAGCTGGTCACAAAACACATATTTCTAATAGTTTTTTCCCCACTTATGTATGTTTATTGGGATTTTATAATAACACATTCCCGTAGAGACTTCATGACAAGTAAGACGTGGCATCACAAACACACAAACAATACATCCTGGGAGACACTCCACTGTTGTAAAGTCACAGACCCCAAATTCTTCACCAAAGGCAAGTGAGCACTGGAAAGAAGGGAGAAAGAGAAAAAAGATGGGGGAGAGGATGTGGGGGTGATTTCAGGTCTTCTGTGTATTGACACCTCCAATATTACAGGTGTAATAGAAATACAGGTTTCTACTTCCCTGGGCTTCACAGTGGTTATTCCCTCAAGATGCCCAGATTCAACATATTAATTTGGTTAAAAGTCTTTTGTATCGTCAACTCTGTAAGTTCAGGGTGCTCTCCAGACAACTGTTAGTAACTTTGTTAGAAACTTATCAAACATAAGACCAAAAGGATGAAATAGAAATATTGATGTCTTGGCAAACACACTTGCATTAAGTTGAGATTTGTACAATTAATTCATAAAACCATGATGACTTTTTCCTTTAAAAGTCTGCTGATTTTTTTTTTCTCCTTGGAGTTAAAATACACTAAGTAACTTCAAAATTAAATACCATTTGTCTTGGTTTAACTGTAACATGGGAGGTCAGGGAAAGGTGTTATGTTCCTATTTAGAGATGTGGAAATTGATAATCATTTAGCATAACTAGATTTTCAGATTTTGCATTCTTCACAAATTGCACACATAGTGGCTGCTTTCTGTTTCTTCTTCCTGGTTACTATTACTTCACATAACTTGCTCAAGTCCCAGCACGGTGTTTAATACTAGGCTACAGAGTCAGGCTGACCTGAGCTCAAATTCGGGGTCTATAACTTACTAACAGTGTAATTTTTGGCAAGTTACTTCAACTATGTAAAGCTCAGCTTCCTCATCTGTGAAATGGAGCTAATAACAACTCACAGGGTGTTTTGGTAAGATTTAAATAAGATAATATATGTAAAATATTTGACAGTATCTGGCTCAAAATAAACAATAAATGGCAATTTGGGGTATTTTTCAGGTTCAAAAAAATCACATTTCATCCAGACTTAGAACTCTGGTATCCTAACCCACCAAGTTCACTATAAACCAAAAAAATACTGATTTATCATAGTGAACAATGTTGAAAAAAACCACTTAATGCAAATTTTTATTATTTATTTATTTATTTATTTATTTTTGGCTGTGTTAGGTCTTTGTTGCTGCACGTGGGCTTTCTCTGGTTGTGGTGAGTGGGGGCTACTCTCCCTTGCAGTGCGCGGGCCTCTCATTGTGATGGCTTCTCTTGTCGTGGAACACGGGCTCTAGCTGTGTGCGCTTCAGTAGTTGTGGCTCGCAGGCTCAGTAGTTGTGGCGCACAGGATTAATTGCTCCGCGGCATGTGGGATCTTCCCAGACCACAGATCGAACCCGCATCCCCTGCATTGGCAGGTGGATTCTTAACCACTGCACCACCAGGGAAGCCCTACAAATTATTATTTATGCCATAGATTAAGAAGACAGTTCATAAACATAGGTGGCCTATGTATTTAAAATTTATGAGAGGGCCAAGACATTGAGAAAAGAAAAATCTTTTAACAAATAGTGCTGGGACAATAAGATATATATATGCAAAAGAAAAAAATCGGATCCCTTATTCACACTATGCACAAAATGGACTCAAAGTGATCCTAGATATAAACCTAAGAGCTAAGGCTATAAAACTCTTACAAGAAAGCATAAATCTTCATAACCTTGCATTAGGCAATGATTTCTTAGATAGGACACCGAAAGCACAAACAACAACAAAATGAAACAAACAAAATAGATAAATTGGGTTAATCATAACTAAAAATTTTCATGCTGCGAATTATAACATCAAGAAAGTAAAAAGACACCTCATACTAGTGGAGAAAATATTTGCAAATCATATATATATATATATATATATATATACACACTTGATAAGGAACTTATGTCCAAACTACATGAAGAACTCAATAGCAGAAAGACAACTCAATTAAAAAACGGGCAAAGATTTGGATAGACATTTCTCCAGAGAAGATAAACAAATGGCCAATAAGCATATGAACAAGTGCTCCAGATGATCAGTCATTAAGGAAACGCAAATCAAAACCACAATGAGATACTACTTCATACCCGCTATGAGATCTAACCAAAAAACAGACAATAACAAGTCCAGGTGAGGATATGTCATTATTGGAACACTTGTATATTGCTGGTGGGAATGTAAAATGGTGCAGCCAGTTTGGAAAATGGTTTGTCAGTTCCACAAATAGTTAAACATAGAGTTACCATACAACCCAGCAATTCCACTTCTAGGCATAAATCCAAGAGAAATGAAAACATGTTCACACAAAAACTTACACATGAATGCTCACAGCAGGATTATTTCTAACAGATACAAAGTGCCAACAAATGTCCATCAAATGATGGACACGTAAGTTGTGACATGTCCATATAACAGAAGAGTATTCAGTGATTAAAAAAGAATCAAGTACTGATATATGCTGCAACATGGATGAACCTTGAAAATAGTGAAAGAATCAGTCACTAAAGCTCCCATATGGTATGATTCCATTTACAAGAGAAGTCCAGAAGGGCAAATTTTAAAAGACAAACTTAGACCAGTGGTTACTAGGGCATGGGGGGGCGGGTGGAGGAGAGGGAGGAGGGAGAATAGGACTTATTGCTAATGAGTATGAGGTTTCTTTTAGGAGGGACAGAAATGTTTAGAATTAAATTATGGTGATAATTGCACAATACTGTGAATATATTAAAAAACCCTTCAATTTTACACTTTGGGTGAATTGTATTGTGTAATGAATTATATCTCAGTGAAGCTTATTTTAATAAAGTTGTTTAAAAAAGTTGTTTAAAGTTTTTAAAAAAAAAACAAACAAACAAACAACTGTGCTTTTCCAGAGGTGAAGCAAGACGAATAAAAGAAAGAGAAAGAAGTTCCAATCATCCGGTAAGTCTGCCCAGTGGAGTCTGTGAACATCATCCCAAGACCATTTGCTTAACCAAAGTTCAGTGGAAAAACATCTAACATTTCCGTGACCTTCTTTTCTAAACTTCCTAAGTGGCTTAAAGAGAGGCTGCCCGGGAAACTCCAAATGGAACCTAAAAATATTATCTCCTGGCTTTATAAACATTGGCAACGCTAATGAAGTAGGAGCAGCAGACCCAGGGAATGGAACGTTTCACTCAGGTTGGGAAGCCCGAGTAGAGGATAAACTCATCTCTGGAGGCAGGCAGATTAGGGCCAGGGAGGTGAAAATCGACAGAGGGGAACGCAGGAAAGACTAACAAGGAACCAGGATACGTAAAGCAGAACAAGAGTGGCCACTGTTCTAAACATCAGGAAAACAACCCCTTTTCAAATTGAACTCTGTCCTGCTGACCAAGTTTGGACAAATGAATGAACCTCAAGATGAATTCACCCCACACCACCTTCCCTTTCACTCAATTTGGAAAGAGGCCCCGGGGGAGCCCGGCTGTGCTGGTCTCTCCTTACCTGGAGTCTGCAGCAAAAATACCATCCTTATCATCTCCGCTCCTCCCAGGCTCACCCGACTGCCAGGCGTAGCTGTGTCTGCCTTAGCTCCCCACCAAGGCTGGGCTGATGCTCCTTGAAGACAAGTGTGCCACCCTACTTTGTGGCCCAATATCCCATGCAGAACAAGAGCTCAATATGTATGTGCTGATTGATGAAGGACAGAATAAAAGGGCTCTGACCCTAACCCAGTCCAAAACTTTGAATTATTTCTGATCCAGCTGACTGCCAAGCCACCAACCACCAGCCCCCCACACAAGCTGTGGTGAGTTTGGACAAGCAGGATACAGATATTGATCAACCCTCTGCTCCATGGCAAGTATTAGGCTCAGTACTGGGGACACAGGAATAAATGGTAAAGTCCCTCGACCTTAGAAGGAGAAGAGCCGGAACACAAAGGGCCTTCTGGGACGATATTGGAATTTTCTTTTGAAGGGTTTGGGGGAGGTTTCATTGTTTTTTAATTTAGCGACTTAATTGATTTTAAAATCCTGGGTAGTTTTCACAATCATCCTGACAGATGAATTTAATAACCCTGGTCTCTTTACCCAACAGACCTGAATTGAGTGCCTATGACCGTTCAGGCCCTCTGCCACGTCCTATGAACATGACAAGGACAAAGTCCTACCCTCAAGGTGCATGTAGACTAACAGGGAAAACAAAAATCAGTGACTGCAACACAGTGTGATGATCTCAACAATAAAGGGTTAGCTCACCGATACTGGGACCTGAACCAAGGTATTGACAATAATAAGAGAGAAGATGGGATAAATTCAGGAGATATTTAGAAGATAAAGTTGACAGACTTGGTCATCTACTGTTTTTCTCTCCCGAGAGTTTCCCCCTCTTCTTCCAGCAAGGTACCCCTCCCAGCTCCCCTCTACTAAAGCAAGGACATGAGCTAATGAAAGAGGAGAAGGAGGAAGGGAAGGAGAGGGGGAGGAGGAGGGGGAAGGGGGGGAGGGAGAGGAGAAAAGGGGAATTGACAAGATTATTTGATTGTCTAGAGTTCCCCAGGCTGGCTCTTCTACTGGATCTCTCAGTTCTATAACTCAATAAATCCCCTTCTGAAATTGGATAGTTAGAGAGTTTGAGACTGACATGTACACACTGCTATATTTAAAATGGATAACCAACAGGGACCTACTGCATTACACAGGGAACTCTGCTCAATCTTATGTAACAAGCTAAATGGGAAAAGAATTTGGAAAAGAATAGCTACATGTATATGTATAACTGAATCACTTTGCTGTACACCCGAAACTAACACAACATTGTTCATCAACTCTACTCCAATGTAAAATAAAAAGTTAAAAACTAAAATAAAATAAAGCCAGTTGAGCCAGGTTTCTGCCACTTGCAAACAAAAAGAGCCTTGACCAACACAAGGCTTAAGGCACAAAGCAGGGAGGGGATAATAACTCCCCGTTTTCCAGCCTGGTGATTGGTAGAGGACGTGACACTGGGGTAGAGGGTAAAGACAGGCTTCCTACAGAGGCAGAGGAGTAAGAGATAAGCCCAGTGGTAATTGAGATACCTGTGTGATATCCAGGTGAACTGGTCACAGAGAAAATATCCACGGAAGAGACTTCAATGTGTTAACCATTAGTGATGCAACTAAACTGCCTCCCCCTCCCCTCCCGACAAGTCTTTGATGTACACGTTTTCTTTAAAGAGATGTATTATTTTTATAGTGATTATTACAACAAAATAAACAAAGCCTGGTATACACGCACATGGCAAAATACAGGTACACAGCCAGGAAGAGGGAAAAGATTAGGTGTTTTAAAGCAACGGAAACAGCATAGATTCGCTGTTGCCTTTCCAGCAGATCTTTCCCATCCATTAGAGCAGGGGAAGCATGATTCAGTCCCACCTGCCCACCCTGCCATAGCCTTTGGGAAATCGGGGAAGCGGAGGGAGTAAGGGATCAAAATGGGAGAAATTCAGAATTACGTTTCAAACGCTCTGTCCTCTTCTTTCCCTATCTGGCCTACTCTTACCCATTTGATAGCATCCTGAAACATTCCCTTGAACTTCTCTCAAAAGGTTCAAAATCTGTGTCTTATGTGATAGAAGCAGAAAGATAATAAAAAATTACTTAAACTACTTCTGAAATATCCTGAAGGATATTTGAGGGGAGAGGCAATTTGCAAAGTCCTTTAATAATAGATCTCAGAGTTAAATTTCACCGTGGCTAATCTAAATCCCTTTTCTTCCCATGTTTTTCCCCTTTTTCTTGGATTTCAATGGATCTAAAGAATAGCTGGTAACTCCCCGATGATACTTTAAGAAGAGTTAAGGCTACGCTAGTATTGACTCTTAATCAATTTTATACTTAGTTCCAATTCACTGATCACCTGAAGCTCGGTGTCTACGGAAGGCAATGAAAAATTTGAAGAGGAAAAGTAATTCAAGCCAGGGAAGATGAGTGGATACTCCGTGAAGCACTCAATGTGCTAGCAACAGTAAGGTCAAATATGTCCTAATTGTGGAAACCGCCCTCAACGTGACAAGAAAGCGGTTTTCTTTGTGTCTTTTACACTTTAAAGTTTTTAAATGCTCCTTGATATAAAAATACGTAGAGAACAAAACAAGGGTTCCTTCAATGCCATTAAAAACTTGTGAGATCAGGAAGGAATTTTGAAAGGGCAGATGGAAAAGTGATTAATTGTTACTAAAAAAATATATGGAATTTCCCGCCTCCATAGCCCAGCGAGTAGGTCTGGGAGATGCAGGAGGCCCTGGGGAAATGTGGATGAATGTACAGAGGCTGGAGGTCTGGTCCCTGAGCCCCTCACCCCTGCCTTTCCCAGCTCTGCTCAGACATTTCCATCGCATTCTTCTCCGAGGCTCTCCCTGCCATCTCCTGAGCAGCAGCCCTGCATCACATTGAGTTTAAAATAAAGAAATGCTTTTCCTAAAGAATTCGCACACAAATAATCTCATTACCCCAGTGCTTAGGTTTATACAGCAGACGTCTTCTGCCAGGAAAAAAAAAAAAAAAAAAAAAAAGCACTCCGCTCACTCACATGGAACAGCTGTGAGGAGAGAAATGGTATTTAATTCATTGTGAAATATTCAACAATGGCTCCACTACACTTCTGAAAGCCTTTTGATAGTAAAACCCACAGAGAACAGCCCATCCTGTGCGCTGAAAGGCAGCTTCCCCACAATTAGTCTCTCTATTCAGAGGTCCGAGGAGTCTGTGTAAACTTCAGCACGTGCTGCCTGCACTGTGGAGAGCTTCAAGGGTATAACCTTTCAGAAACTTCTCAGGGTTGAGTTGGGCTCAGCGACTCTGTCTGCTCACAGAGCTGGCTGATGGAGGGGGCAAGGGGCAAAGGAAGTGCCATGCTTCGGTGACAGACCCGAAGTGAATGCCAGCAAAGGAAACCGTTCTCCACGGCAGCTCTGCAGATGACCTTGCTCCTTCATGCCCTTAAGGAACCAATGTGGAACCAAGAGAAACCAGAGAGAAGGTCCAAAAAGTAGACCACAGAGGCTCATTTCCTCTATTTCAGCTCTGCAAGGTTTTTAAGGGTCTCTAGTTTGTGGGGAAATTAGGAAAGCGTATATTATCCTATAGGGTGGACATCAGCCACTAAGGCAACGATGCAGACTTTAAAAAAAAAATGTTTGGGCAGCAAAGTTTGTACAATGCTTAAGAGCATGGGCTTTGAAGGAAGATCCCAGTTTGACTGACCCTCTCCCCACCTCCCAGAATTATAGTTAGACTTGTGGGGGAAGGAACTCTCTGAGCCTCATTCATCTCATCTGTAAAATGGGAATAATATCTCCCTCTTACGAATATTGTAAGAGTCAAAGAGACCACACGTGTGTGATCCTTAACCTAGAGAAAGTATTTCATGAATGGCAATTATTCTACCTCTCAAGTTGTTCTAGAAAAAGGCAGACCTTCTCCTGGACTTCCTACAGTAAGATTATTTAAAACTGAAGAAGAATGGAATAGGAACTATTTTTACTCTACATTTTTAATTTTTTAATTGATTGGTAGATAAGCAACAAGGAAGAGAGATAAGCACAGATATCTAACTGAAAATTCTGAGGGATCTGAACCATGCTGGAAACAAAACAAAACAAAACAAAACTACCACTAAACGTCAACCAAACTTTGCACCATGGTAGGCTGGTTTTGTTGTTTAGGAACTTTAAACTCAAATTTCTCAAAGCACAAAGTACTGATGAAATGCCTGAATATTTTGGATCTGGTTGAAGGAAACACGACAACTTTTCTGTAATTTCCAATCTTTACTCAACAGACCAGGAACAGGCTACAGACATTTCAGCCACTTTCACTGTATAACCCAATATTCAGCCTATCAACGGGATGCAGGCCATAGGCCTGCTCGGTTAAGAATATCCATCTTTACTGACCAAAGGAGGAAACGCTGAGCCATCACTGGGCAGCTCCAAACAGCTGACCAGCGTGGGGTAATGAGTTAGTTTGTGGCAGTGGATATAACAGCCAATGGTTCCAAGAGAAGGTAAAGAACGGAAATTAGAGCTAAGACTCCAAAGGACGGCCAGCATCAGAGGCAGTGGCTAGGGGAGTGAAGGATCTCTACGTGCCGCGGTGGCTTCTGCCCCCATTGTGGGAGGGGTGTTGGCTCTGGATTTCCATCCCTCTTCAGAGGCACCGTCCCTACCGCTCATTTTTCCCCACTGCATGAGACAGCGATGCTGGGAAAATCTCTCATTCACTGGCTAGTCCGTGAGAAGCAGATCACAGTGTGATGCTCCTGGGCTGCTCTGAAGTGGCCCAAGGGCTCTGCCCCATCCCGCCTCCACCTCCCAGTAGAGACCACAGGTCCCTACCCTTCATGGGCGTTTGGAGAGATCATTCTGAGTGTGAGATAAAGGGAGATGTTGAAAAGGAAACAGGAGAGAAGTGGCCGGACTTCAGACAAGGCGTCCGTGCCCAATGCCTCCGAGACAATGGGATGGAAACAGTTTCCAGATTTAAAGACAATCTCTTGGGACTGACCAGAGCGGTGAGAAGGGATTGAGAGGAAGGAAGCTTTACAAGTGAATTCAACCCAGTTCAACAAAATATGCTTGGCATACTCGCTAAGTACAACATGCTAAGTGCTGCCAGGGAGTACAAAGGTACCTTTCCCTCCGTAGTTCTTAACCTCCTGGGGATCTCAGACCACTTGAGAATCAGAGGAAAGCTACAGACCCTTAGAAACATCCTTGCACACAGTTTCAGAGGGAATCCCACATTTCTGAAACTCATCTGCATCAAGCACCCCTGCTCTCTCTGAGAATCTGCAGGCCTGAGACTCAGCAGAAAGTTGTCAGGGTTGATAAAAAACATGTCTGAAGCAGGTAAGAAATCAAGTGACAATGACAAAGGCAACTAGAACCCCGGTTCTGTGGATATTGAAATCACTGGGGTCTGCTTCTTAAGGTCCACTTCAGCAAGTCTGAGAAGGTATGCAAAAGACTGGTAAAAACAACTTCGGGAATTGGGAGCTTTGTTTTTTGCTTTTTTTAAAGATTTTTTTGATGTGGACCATTTTTAAAGTTTTTATTGAATTTGTTACAATATTGCTTCTATTTAATGTTTTTGGTTTTTTGGCCTGGAGGCATGTGGGATCTTAGCTCCCCAACCAGGAATCGAACCTGCACCCCTTGCATTGGAAGGCGAAGTCTTAACCACTGGGCCACCAGGGAAGTCCCCTGTTTCTGTTTTTTTTTTAATGCCCCCTGCAAGGATGAACAGAGGTTCTGAAGGTCTGTTTTCTTAAATAGCAAAAAAAGTCCAAAAGAGTCAAAAGTTTCTGTGGAGGTGCTGAGTGAATCTAACTGGGCTGTGCAGGAACCCAGTGGAGGAAGGGTCCCCATTCCTCATCCTCACGGTGAAGGGGGGTGGGGGGCTGGGGAACGGTCAGCTGACTCTACCACGAGGCAGGGTCGGAACCGAAGCTGACGGGCCTCTCACACTGGCAGCCTCAGAGAGAGCCAAAGGTTGCCCTATACATCAGTGGGAAGGTAATTTCTCCGAGTGCAATTAGGTTCCATGTTTGACTTATGACCTCTGGCCCACGCGATATTTACGATCTCCAGACAGGCAGCAAGGGGGCGAGTGAGTGAAGATGGAAGCTGAAGGCATTGAATAGGGGACGGAAGGAAGGAAGAAGGAAGGAAAGGGGGGAGGGCGGAGGGCGGAACCTGATCAGTTTAAAGTAATCTATGAAATCATGAATTGCGAACCATGCTTTGGTGCGTGCCGTTTCCACGTTCAGTACGGTTTCCTGTCCCTCACCGTAATTCTGTGAGGCAGGCACTATTGTATCACACATGAGGACGCTGAGACTCAGAAGGGGTCAGTGATGTGGCCAGGCTCGCTGAGCTGGGAGGTGGCCGGGCGAAAACCTCGGTCCAGACGAGTCTCAGCAGAGTCTCAGCAACGGCCGTGCTCGTTTGCCAGCGGTATCCGTGCGCACGTGCGCGGCGCCGGGCACAGCGTTGTCTCCCTGAGCCACCTCATCGATCTCCCCAACCCATCTGGAGCT
>NW_021146070.1:0-40551 GCF_002837175.3 Physeter macrocephalus
TTTTCTGCTCGGACCCTGAGATGGTCTAACTCAGAGTTCTTTGCATGAAGAGATCTTTTATCTGGGAGGGGGTGTTCAAGGGCCCTTGAGCCCCTCAAAACTGCAAAGGCCTTCTCTTCATCCCTACATATCCCCGAGGAATAAGGTAGTGTTGGAGGTCTCCAAGACCACCCCCAGGTCGATGATTCACTAGGACTCCCAGAACTTAGCTCCGGGGATTTTACCGGGGGCTGGTCCCAAAGGCACCCTCTGCCTGGCACGGACCCACATTCCAGACTCCCTGGAGAGAGCAGGTGCTCAGCACAGACCCTCCTGGTTGCACAAACAGTGCAGGTGCATGGAGCTGCTCTAGTCAGTTCAGGGAATGCGGGAACCCTCCCCCCGAAATCCAAGTTCCCAGACCAACCAAAGGCCACCTCAGAAGCAGGCTTTCCAAGCGCATGAGCCAGGCCTGCATGGGAACTTCTGTGTACCCGATGGTCACGGCTCACTTGGCCCCTTCTCAAGAGTGTGGGCCTGTGAGAACCCCAGGGAAGCTCTGGGCAGCCCACACCTGACCCTCCCACGAGGCAGGGTACTCGCTGGGGGAGATGAAACAGCTCCCTACTCCCTCCAACGGGGGCCTTAAAGAAGCATGCCCTGATCTGGGGGCATAGCCAAGGGCCATGTTTCATTCAACAACATATGCTATACCTACCACACACACCCCACGCATGCTACACACACACGCGCGCTACAAACACACAAACCGGCCATCACACACAAACCACATACATCACAAACACACATACACACACCGTACACACACCCCACTTCATACACTGGCATACAAATTAAAAGAAAAAAAACCCCATTATTTTAACACTGTAAAATACTGAGTTTAAATTGTTAAGCAAGGTAACTGCTGTCATAAAACAATCATTTTATAGTCATTTAATCATCTTCATATTTATTCTCCAAGCTCTGGGTCCTTTACTGCCCAAGCTCATCTAACCGGCCTGTGGCCTTTGAGACAGGCGTTCTAACTCTCTCCACTTCACAGATGAGGAACGAACAGCTAGAGAGCTTGGCTCTCACTGGCAGCATCTTCTTCCCACAGAACTGGAGCCCAGATCTCACTGACTCCTAAGCCGTGCTATTAAAAACTAAATCAAACATCCCTTCCAGAAAAGCATGAGTCACAATCAAGTATGCCCTACTTCTGTGTTTTCCCAGTAAATGAATAGAACACAGTTGCAGCAAATATTGATATTTGGATTTTTCAGCAACAGGGTTTTTTTTGATGAAGTGTCACTCAAAAACATCACACATATTGTCCACTTGAAGGTCTCTACTTGCACACGGCCTGGAGCTATTTTGGGGCAGGAAAAGCTTTCAGGAGGGTTTCCTATGTGACTCATCGTCGTAATCACAGGTCTCCCCAGCCCAAGACCCCCCTCCCCCCGCTGGTTTGTGCTGCTTCCCCATCACCCTGACGTAGTTACCCTCAACGCTCAAGGCATCGCGACCCTGGACCAACTGGAACTTCCCAGCTGTGCAGTGGTATAAGAAACCCATCTGCCCACTGAGTGCAGCCCGTGGCTCTACCCGGACACGCTCAATGGGGGGGCTTCTGGAAAACCTGTCAGGCCTGGGGAGTGAACCCTGGTAATCACCTGGCAGTCCCTCCCTCATGGCTTCTAGCTCCCGATGGGGCTTTTCTGTGATCTAAACATCCTCATTAAGATTTACTTGATTGTATTAGACAGTTTCGTCCCAGTGAAATTCATAGACAGTCCAACAGCAAAGGGAGGGCTCCTGGTCTCTTTGAATGATCTCTTGGAAAGCAGTCTGCTGTCCCTCCTCATCCAGCCTCCGCCCTGCTTCCTGGGGAAGGTGAGAAGCAGAGGGTGGACGAGGTCGCGGTACAGCCTCTTCCCTGGCTCCCCCACGTGCTCCAGGAGACACCAGAGGATGGCCTGCGTGTGACCCCACCACCCTGAGCATCCGTAGTATTTCCTGGGCAGGTGAGAGGTGTGCCAGCAGGATCCCCAAGGAAGGGGGCCAGGAAGTCACTCTTCACAGGGCGGGACGTGCCTCACGTTCATCCCGCGAGCTGTCTGCAGTTTTGTAAATGATGCTGGTGGAACCAAGGCTGACCTGACATTCCCTGCTGTCGGACCGTCTGGCCAGGCTGGGGGTAGTGCCCTCCCTTTGACTCAAGGGGCTGCCCCGCCCGTCTCCTCCACATCAGCACCTCACTAGTCTTACTGAGCATTTTTAGTCATTTTCTGTAGGTTATACCTTCATTCCCCAACCCGGGCTGTATATCTTGGCAACGTTCTTCTCTGCCATCATGTCAGGCAACTTAGAAATGCTTCTGCGTGTTATCATGAACTGTAATGTTCTAGTTAACAAATAATTTCCAATTTTGTAATTTTCACACCCAACAAGTGATATTCCGCATTGCCATTCTGCAGCCCTCCGGAATTGGAAATGTCTTTACAGGGTTGTATGGATTAAAAGCGGATTGAAAGAGGGGCCTCTGCTGGGGGAGCGTTGTCTCCAAACCCATTCCCCCCAACACCCAGCTTCAAGTCCAAGGGCTGATGGTGATCAGTGACACCTGGCTCCCCACCTTCACCTCAGCCTGTCACCCTCAAGGCTGCCACAGGGAGAGGGCAATGGGCAGTGACTTGGGGGTCTTCTCGGCCCAAGAGGCAGCGGGGGATCCCATCACCCGTGGGCGGGAAAGACACCACCAAGCTCACTCCCAAGCAAAATGCAAAGACACGGGCTTACTCCCTCTTGATGCAGTAAGGCCTGTCCTGAGATGGTTCATCCAAAGATGTGTGATAGCTTGGCCAGTGTCCAGCATGCTGGGTTCTGGCTGTAAGACGACCCAATGGTAGTGAAAAAGGTATGAGGAGGAACACGGGAAGGGGTGATGCTGAGGTCGGTTGGGACCTTCTGGGGTTGTCCGAGGGACGTCCCACTGGCAACAAGTAGCAGGGTTTGAGCGCGGGGCAGAGCACAGCAGAGGCAGACATCTGGGCTGTGATGAGATCTGAGTCCTCAGGATGAGGGGAAGGGAGAATTCTCTGGAGCAGTGAGACTGCCCATTGAAGCTGGTGTGGTGTGGAAAGAGGGCCAAACAGAGGGCCCAGAAAACACTCACCATCCAGGAGCAGATGGAAGAAAAGGATGCTGTGAGAGAGCCTCGCAGGGCACCAAAGAGCTGGGAGCCACGGGTATCAGGAAGCACGATCAAAACCAAGGCAGAGAGTTTGGGGGGCAAAGAATGTGGTCAAGAGAACCAGATGCCACAGGGACAAGTAAGATAAGGATTGACAGAGATCCAGTGTGTGCAGCAATTAGGAGGTGCCCTTTCCCAGGGCAGGTTCAGAGATGGGAGGAAGGGAAGGGCATAACAGATTTTGGCCAACTGAGGGTTGGCTGGTGGGGAGAAGCAGAGACTCTTCTGGGAGAGGAAGGAGTAAAACTGCAGGGCGAGAGCTAGAGGGCTATGCAGAGAGACAGAGACACAGAGGGAGACAGAGACAAGACAAAGAGACAGAGACAGAGGGAGATACAGAGAGACAGAGACAGTTGGAGAGAGATACAGAGAGACACAGAGACAGAGATGCAGAGAGACAGAGAGCATATGGGAGGGGGTGAGGAAGAGAGACAGAGAGAGAGGGAAAGATTCTGGGGGTGGGGAGGTGGAGAGAGAGAGAGAGAGAGACAGAGAGAGAGATGGAGACAGAGAGAGAAACAGAGAAAGACAGAAACAGAGACAAAGAAGCAGGGAGAAAAACAGAGAGGAAGAGAGAGAGAGAGTTGTTCTGAGGCAGGTGAGACTTGAACAGGGGCTGTATTTTGAGAGGATTTGTAAATCTGGCCAAGAGAGTCCTCTACACACAGTGGAAACTCAATACCCGATGAACAGACGATAAAGAAAACGTATATTTCAATGATGGGGAGGAGGGGATGATCTGGGATGCTCCCCCCAGGCAGATGCCTGGGGGGACCTGTGGTGCTTGGAGGTACCCACAGCCTTCCCCATCACACACCGCCCCTCTTGTGATCCACTAGTCTAGAGCTAATGTTGGAGGTTGGATTGAATTATTTCCCTAAAACTTGTATTCCTATTTGAAATGGTGGTTTGTTCATTTCCGGTATTTCACCTGAACTCTTTCCTATGTTGCCAATGTGGACTGTTACATCGTGACTCGGGTGCACACCTGCTAGTGAACATCCACTGATGAGCGCACAGCATCACACAGCAGCAGGGATGAGCAATGCGGGCATACAACCCTGGGCTGGTGACCAGGACGTTTTGCAGTTTAAGAGTGTGTGAAAGTCCTCCCGTTCCTTGTGGAGTTGGACGTGGAGATGGGAAGACTGGTTTAGCCTTGTCCCACAGCCCAGGCTGGCAACGTGGGCCTCGGCTCGAGGAGAGGGCTGGGGAGAAGGGCTCGTAAGGCTGGGACCACTGCAGGCCTTATGGGATACATGAGAGAGGGAGCATTTGCTGACAACGTGGGTGGAGGACAGGGATGCAGGAGGCAATGGGGCTGCCTAACCCCAAAGAGCAGGGGACCATTCTTCGGCCCTAAATACCCCCAGCGGCACCAGATTAATTCCTTTGGTTATTGTATTGTATGATATTAGCAGAAAAGAAGAGGACGGGGGGGCTTCCCTGGTGCTGCAGTGGTTGAGAGTCTGCCTGCCAATGCAGGGGACACGGGTTCGAGCCCTGGTCTGGGAAGATCCCACATGCCGCAGAGCAACTAGGCCCGTGAGCCACAACTACTGAGCCTGTGTGTCTGGAGCTTGTGCTTCACAGCAAGAGAGGCTGCGATAGTGAGAGGCCCACGCACCGCGATGAAGAGTGGCCCCCGCTCGCCGCAACTAGGGAAAGCCCTCGCACAGAAACGAAGACCCAACACAGCCAAAAATAAATAAATAAATAAATAAATAAATTTTTTTTTTTTTTAAAGAAGAGGACAAGGGAGGAAGAAAAGGAATGGGAAATGTGAAAAAAGGGAAGAGTGAAGTGGGAGAGGTAAATGGGAACAAAGGAAAACAACAAGAGGAGAAATGAAAGGGATGCATTTTCTAAAAATGTGGAATTACTTAACTCCCCGGCCAGATAGTAAATTTCCTGAGTAGAAGGATCATGCCTTGGACATATTGTAAAGCCCTCTTTTCCCACAACTGTAATAGGGAAGAGCAAATCTGACTCCATGTTGGATCTGTTTCTTTCACTTCTATTGCTTTTGCTACAAGTTAAGAATGTGGCCTATAGCCTGAAATATACAGGATAGGCCCTTCTCAAGGCTCTGACCTTTAAAGGTATAAACACTTTTTCATTCACAGAGAGATAAAAAGTTGCAGAACAGAGAATAACATTTGTCCTGTTGGAGGTTTACAGGAACATCATGACCTGACCTCCGTGGACAGACGTAAGCACAAAGGATTCCCACACCAAGAAGTCTGCAGCAACCAACCACACCCCTCCCCTTATGGTATAAAAGAAGCCTGAATTCTAACTCCGGTAAGATGGGTTTTGGGGACATTAGTCCACCATCTTCTTAGTCTGCTGGAGTTTCAAATAAAGTTGCTATTCCTTGTCCCAACAACTTTCCTCTCTAGCTATTGGCCTGTCTTGCAGTGAGCAACATGAGCTTGGACTGGGTAACATTATCACCATTTTCAAATGCTCAAACGGTTGGGGCACACTCAAATCTTCGTAGATGTTTGTGAATAAATGAAGGACGGTCATCTGCTACAGATGAACATGCGCAGCCACGTTCATGCATGTCCAACACCAAGAAAATATTTTATGCTCAGTCATCCATGTAACAAGTGAGGGAGCTTTCTTCACTAAAAGTAACTTGAGGAGTAGAAAAATACAGGTCCAGGGAATTTAAAGAAATGAGATTAACTGTGGAAATAATATTCTTTGGCTCCTTATACTATTACTCTTGATTGTTGCTTACTTTAGGAGATTATGCTTACTTCTCAGAGATTATACATACAACCCCATTCCATTTCAAGCAGTCTAAACACAGGATGAAAAACATTAATTCTCTGTTGCAGAGGGTGTTTATTAGGAGAATGGCTTCACCAAAAATAAATAAATAAATAAAACTCTAAAACTCAGAAGAAATGATGATGTCACCAACTTAATGATAAGATCACACGAGACACAGGTGACTCGGAGAATTGCCTGACTTTGTTAGATCATTACCAACTCTATGTATTGGTGACAATGACAGAAGTTTCTAAAATGAGAAAATTAGGCAAATAATTCTGTATTCAAACCTTGGGTAAATCAAATTTGCTGATTAATTTCTTTAACTAGCTTCTTTACAGTGCCCTTGTTACCAGACCCAACTTGGGTCTTCTTGCCGGTACACAGTAAATCCAATCTACTGACTCTGGGTTGTGGTGAAGGGAAGGGCAGCATTTATTGCAGGTGCCAAGCACAGAGTCCTGGCAGCTAGTGCTCAAAACACCTGAACTCCCCAATGGGTTTCAGCAAAGCACTTTTAAAGGCCAGGTGAGGGAGGGGCATCCCAGGGTTTGCGATCAGTTCGTGCGCAGTTCTCTGATTGGTTGATGATGAGGTAACAGGGTGGTGTCACAAAGGTTAACATTATCAATCCTCAGGCTCCAGTAGGTCTGGGAGCTACATGCTCATGGTCATCAAGTAGTTAATTTCTTCCATTTGGTGGGAGTTTTAGCATCTGTAAAACAACTCAGGAAATGTGCGTCAGATACTGTTATCTGGGTACTTCAGAGAGGAGCCACAGCAGAGGACATGGGGGAGGGGTCTGTCCCGGGAAGGCCCCATAGGCTCCTGCTCGGTTACCAGCCTAAAAAGAAATAAAAAGTAATGAGTTTACTGAAATGATTGTGGAGAGGGCAAAGGTCAGTTTGGCCTGAGTGGTGTGATCAATACCAGTCATCACGACGTGGCTGACGTCTCTGGCGAGACTCAAATGTTCCCCGAAGGACAGCGTGTTACCCCACACACTTCAGTTCCTCATACCGATTTGTTAAGAAGTTAAATTTAAAATGGTCTGAAGGATGATTTCTTCAGGAAAATGTTACTTCCATAAGGAGCATTGAGTGTCTGTTGCTATTGTACAGGTTTAGCAACTTAGCACCCGTGTCGTAGGCGATCAGGACATAAATAACACTCACCCTTTACAAATGAGGGTGCCCTTTCCACACGGAAAATCTGCCTCCATGTATATATATATTTTTAGGGGATATATAGTTTTTTAACATCTTTATTGGAGTATAATTGCTTTACAATGGTGTGTTAGTTTCTGCTTTATAGCAAAGTGAATCAGTTACCCATATACATATGTCTCCATATCTCCCTCCCTCCCACCCTCCCTATCCCACCCCTCTAGGTGGACACAAAGCACGGAGCTGATCTCCCGGTGCCATGCGGCTGCTTCCCACTAGCTATCTATTTTACGTTTGGTAGTGTATATATAAGCCTCCATATTGAGCCTCGTGCAAACCGTAAGATCCAACTTTGCCTCCTTGCTGTGCTTCATTTGGCCCAGACAATTCCAGAAAGCCTGGAAATACCTTGTGTAACATCAGTTCTCCACTTCCAGCAGAGACTCTGCTGGGAAGCTACTTCTCCGCCACTTTCGTGTGATAAAGTGTTAATGATATGTAGATGAAATGTCATTATAAGAGATAATTTGCATGCACACACAGCAGAAGGGATGATTCTTAATTTTTAAGTACTAGCAAAAAATGTCTCTAGTATCTTGGGCATGTTTCTGTCCCACTGTTTCATATTCAGAGTCAGCCCTGGACAGAATCATTTAAAAACCTGCAAAGAACTGGGGATGTTGGCAGTGACCCCTCCCCAAAAGGTTTTAAAGGTTTCAGAAGAGCTGTACTTCCACCTCCGAGGGAGAGCACTTCTAAATGTTAATGTTACGTTTAACCTTGTCAGCCTGACCTTGAGGTAGCAGAATAGCAGCTCTAGACGAAAATGATGCTTTCCATAAATTTGCCCCTGGAAACGCTTCCTAAGCCCCATATCTCAGTCATGCTTGAAGGCGACTTTTATGGATCTCGCGCAGCTGAACATGAATCACTTATTTATGGATATTTGATATTTGCTGGTGTAATTCACTTTCTGGACTTTTGTTATATTTATTTTAATTCTTTCTAGAATGCAGTAGAGAATTTAGAGCTTTCTAAATCTGCATATGTATGCAGGCATTTTTTCTTTTTGTGCATTCATTATTAGCTAAGTGGGTTTTTTGGACTTCGTTATGACAAAAATAATATTTTCATGCACGTGGAAAGCAAATTCAAACAGTACAGAAGATATACAATGAAACATGAGTCTCTTTTCCATCCCACATACTCTGTTCCGTGGTCCAGAGATAACCACTACCAATAGTTTCTTGTGTTCTTGTGTATATCTTTGGAAAATGCCCCGCACACATATGCATATGTGTATGCATATATATACACAAACACAATTTTTCATGGAGCTGGGGGCATTTGTATACTATGTTTCTTTTAGTTATCAATATCTGGGTGGTCTTAATCATATCAACACACACAGATTCATCTCACTCCTTTTATAGCTCTGAAGTTTTTGATCACATGGCTTAGATTATTTAATAATCTTGCTGCAGATGGGCATTCCAGTTTCTGACTAGTATCAACAATTCTTCAGGGAAGGCTTCTGTCTACAACCAACTCCCTGTCTCTGTGGCTACATGTACTATTAATCCTGGTTTCTTGAACCATCACTTTGCCCTGAAGTCTAATTTTCATATCTGAATTTATGACTTCTTTGGCAAGGAAAAACCCAGGGTTGTTTTTATTCAGTTCTTTTCTCCACTTAGCGCTAGATAAAATCATAACAAAGACATGGTCCATGAGCAGCACGTTGAAAATCAAGTTAAGAAATATAGATAAATAAGCTAGAATTCAATAAGAGTAAACTTCGATCACAGAAATTAAATTTATTCTCATTGCTTTGTGTTTGTTTTGCTTTATCTTTTCATCCTAAGCCATAACAGACTGGAAAACTGCTGACTTGTTTTCTGGACTTTTCTCACTACCGTTTCCAGTGAGCCTTGCTCCTCCTGTCTGCTAGTCCATCATAAATCAGGCAAACCAAGGCTGCATCCGGGTCTAACGAGATGTGACCAGCAGCTGTAGGTCCAGGTGCAGGGGACAGGGAGAGGGGCTTCCGAGTGGCTGGCCAGTTGTCAGGACAGCAGCCACGGTGGATGGAGTGAAGCCCAGTCTCCTGGACGGCAGGTGTCCAGCAGCAGCGTGAAAAGGCTGAGATCCAAGGCGTGGGTGCCCTAGAAGTGCCACCAAGTGATCCCAGCACCCAGCTGCTCTTGGGATCAAAAGCTCCCCTGGGCTCCTGGTCTGCGCAGGGCTGTAGGAAAGATCTGAGAGCTTATTCCTTTCTCCAATAAGCTTGTAGTACCTCTCTGGAGAATTTTACCTTGATATTCCATGGCCATATTTTAGCTCTTCTGGGCTACCTGTTATCAGAACAATTTATGACACTGCTCTCTCTTTTGCCTCCTTTGCTTAGGAATTTTGAGAAGCATAAATACATTTTCTCTAAGGTGTAGTTCTGAAAAAGGACAATTCGTTATCTGGAAGGAGATTCAAGCCATTGATAACTGCTGTCACCTCTAGGGAGAGAAGCTGCAGCTGGCGGGGATGGGGGGTGAGGGACGGTAGGAAAGGGACTTCTTCACTGATACCCCTTTGTACCTTCCGGACGTTAAATTGTGTGTTTTACCTAAAACTAAAATATGGCCGTTTAGTCATTTCCGTCTTTGCGCTCTTGAACATGAGTTTCTCAAGAGAGAAAGGCTGGCTCCTCTTTGAACAAATAAAGGGTTGGACCCCCCATAAATACTGGGATGTCTTTGACTAGGCTGAAAATATCAAAAACTAGAAAAAGGAGGGGACTAAATTCACTTCGCTGTGCTTTTATTTTTTTGCTCCAATAGACCTTTCATCTCATCTTGGAGACTTTTTATCTGGGTCTCTTCTCTCTCTGGAGTTTTCTCTATGTTGTGTGGAGGTCATGTCCCCTCATATTCTTCTTTGGATGCCAGAGTTTCCTGGAATGCCCTCCTTGGTCATGTTAGGGGTTGAGAATTGAGTTTTGAGGCCTAAAGCCCTTTGCTTATCACCTCCCCGTATGGACCAGGTAGCGTTGCTTTATTACGCTGGGAAAACATTGGTGACCAATTCCCCATCTCTTGCTAACTCTGTGGTAAAAGCTAGATTGGAGAAAGCAGCTTAGGCCAAGGATGCAAGTGAGGCTTGCCTTCTCTACCTCTGACTATAAGAAGGCCATTTCCACAGAGCTTACCTACCCTGTGGCTGGTGGAGACAGACGATGCATCAACTCCTGAAGGCACTTCCCCTCACTGATGGATGCTAGTGAGATGTAACCCAATGAAGTATTAGGCTCTGGCCAATCAGATTAGCTACCCTCTTCCCCAGGGATGCAAGCAGAGTAGACAGAGCACATGACCGGATGAAGTTTGCTCCTTTCCACATGCAAAAATAGAAGTAAGTACCACATGAATCAAAGACATGAATAAAGGCACTTGTCTTGAATGGAAGAAAAAAACCAATAAATGTGATTTAAAAGGGCTCATAGTTTTAATTCCAAGAGCTATTTCAAAATAGGATTATCTGGATTCGGGTTGACTCGATGTAGGGAGTGAGCAGACAGAAGGGAAAGATGAGTTTGTCTATGATCTACTGCTAGTTGGATGCACTTGCTCAGTAAGCCTGGTGGAGACATATATAGACAGAGCTTTGAGTTTAATACTCTCTGTTGGGAGCTTCTGGCTTTTGGCGGTGACGGAGACGGAGAAATCCTGAAAGGTAGATGCGATTAACTACCCAGAGACAAGAGGAGGAGAAGGTCCAAAACCAACCACTGGGGGCCACTAGCCTTCTGTAGACTGATGACTGATGAGGACAAGTCTAGGCCATGATCAGACACGGGAGGGAAACATGGCTCTGTAGCCTCCTGTTTGGAGGTCCTGATGGATGATGTACCTCCGTTCCAGACGGTTATCAGCACAAATCCGTCCTGCATCTTTGGAGCAGCGTGTGGAGAGGGAAGTACTGCCAGTTAGCCAGGCCAGCTGGTTTTCTTAGAGAAAAATGTTAAGAAGGATAGGGCACTCAGCAGGGTCCACTGAAAGGCCAGGTAAGCAAGGAACCCAAAGGCCTTGCATTTTTCCTTTGGTCACCAAGGACCTTAGGATAGAGGATTTAGGAGATTGCAAAGGGCAGGGGCAAGAAAGTGAAAGGGATTTTCTATGACCGATGAAGCAAAGGATTAGATTATATAAGCACAGTGTAACTCAGAAGGAGGAAATAATCACCTCGAGTGGCTATGTCTCTAACAGAAGCAGCAAGGAACCAAAGAACTCTATCGCGATGTTTGCGCCGTACTCCCAGAGAGGACAGTTCCACAGGGAGCCTTGTATTCGAAGGGAAGAGTCATCCTGAGTGACCACACAGCAGACAATGCGAGAGTTGGCATCACACCTGGCCCTCTTCCACCAGGTTAAGAGAGCCGACAGGGCTCGACAGAGGCACAGAGGCACAATTGTTTCCATCTCCCTCGGGTCCAGCCGACTAGGTTTTAATTAAATGAAAATAATAGGCATCTCAGTTCACCTGGGGAGGAGGGGGAAGGGAAAGCAAAGGAATCCAAGTTTCCATCAAATACTTTTTGGTTCGTGGTGCAGGACACCAGACACCGGGAGTTATTGTTACCCACCCCCCCCTTTTTTTTCCTTCACCGTAGCTATTAGAGTCGAAATTTAATTACGGTGATTGAATTATTAAAGGAATCAGAAATAACTTTTGCATACCAAGCTTTTTCTTCCCCTTCAGCTGAAAGGACTGGCACTAAAAAGTGAGGGTTTTCTGTCATTCTCACAGCCCTGAGTTCCGTGTCGGGCCTTAATGTCCTTGACAAAAGTTCACTTAAGCGATGAAATTTAAGTTTTAAGGAGAGATTTAAAACGATCTTATATAAGAATCTTATCTGAAAATAACATTGACAGGAAAGATAATGACTTCTAAATTTTCATACCTGTCCCAGGCATATAATAGAGATCGACCATTAATAATGAAGGCCGGAATGGGGAAAAAAACATAAACAACCACTAAATTCTCTGAGTAGTGGTTGTCGGGAAAATGAGAACCTGAGTTGTTTCAGCCTTGCTGCTTCACAAAAGTCAGAAATAGGGCAACCTGAACTGCGATTTTTTTGTTGGTTTTTCATGAAAACCATGAACTTGAATGGACAATATAGTAATAGATTTTTTAAAATTGAAGTGCAGTTAATTTACGATATTGTGTTAGTTTCAGGTATTCAGCAAAGTGATTCAGTTATACATATATATTTTTTCAGCTTCTTTTGCATTTATCATACTGAGGGAAGTCAGAAAAAGACAAATATTATATGATCTCACTTGCGCGTGGAACCTAAAAACTAATACAACGGATTTATTTACAAAACGGAAACAGACTCGCAGACACGGAAAACAAACTTACGGTTACCAAAGGGGAAAGGCGGGGAGGGATAAATTAAGAGTGGATCCTTTTTATTTCCAGGCTTCGGACCCCTTGAAGGAAGCAAAAGGCCGCAAGCATCACAGATTCGTACTTATCTCCACCAAAATCTACTGCCCTGCTCACAAAACTCCCCTGGGAACCAGTGTCTTTTCGTCCCTTCCCTGTGTCCCCTGAGGTGGGCACTCCTCCAGTGATGACACTTGCTGTGTCCGGCCCTCCCTAGGACTCTGGGAGTATGGGTGGGGAGCTTCGTTAAGGAAACACTCCCACCAAAGAACTTCCATCCCGGACCACCAGGCTTCCGCAGTTTCAAGCCTTGATCTTTCTCTGCCTAATTGGCCTCCTTTATTCTCGACTTCTGGTCCCCTCTCCCATTATGGCTGCCTGCCCTCTGAATTAGATGCAAACATTGACTTCTTCCGATCTCTTATCTCAGCTGGGTTTCCTGCATGCTGATTTCCTCTCTCTTCCATTAATTTGTGATTCTTTGAACAGCTTTCCTGGTAACATCCCTGCATACTCTGCCAGGCTCCTGGTCCCCTCTCCTGGCAAATAACCCCTCCTAGTCTGCACTGGAAACAAGAACCAAGACTGCCTCAGAGCATCGACGCCCCCAGGCTCTGAGCCCCAAAGAGAAGCACTTTCTCCATTTAACAAATGGGGCTCTAAAAGATCTAGTCCCATAGCTCCAGATAGAGAACCAGGTTAGGGAATCTCTTATCCATTCATTCGTTCAATACATATGATGGAACTTTTACTGGGCACTAGGCAAATTTGCCTCTGTGGAGGCTTTCATCTCGTATACAAGCAGCTCAGTAGAGGGCACTCCTGTATTATAATAGCTAAGCACAGGGGGCAGTGGACCTGAACCCAAGGATCCCATCAGAAAAAGCAAATAATCACACAGACTCCGTGCACGTGGACACACACACACACACACCCGTGTTCTGATATTTATCCTTATTCACACTCAACTTTGCATCTTATGTCATCAACCTTCCTAAAGCAAAGATAGTAACGATGGAATATATTGCTCTCTTTGCTGGATCCACTCAAAAGTTATTTTGATCGGTGGCACACTTGATTTCTAAGCCCTTCAAGGAAAAAAAAAAAAAGAGAATATTTTAGGATACAATTTCAAAATCACTGCCAAGTGACCGCATTCTGTTTACTTGAACTGAGTTCAAGTTTACAAGAACTGAGTTCTTTTCTGGGTGTAGAGCCATCTCGATGCAGAAGAGAAGGGAAAGGAAATAACGCTGTTGCTGGACGTGAAATTCATCTCAGGCAAGACACAGGTACCTGTTATTCTTTGAGAAATGTCTTATGCTGATTAATTAAAATGAAGAAAGTAGCACACTGCAGCCAGTATTTTCCACTCCATGGAATACTTGCCGGTTGGGCGACCACTGAGACTCAAATGACTGTGTCCATTATAAAACTGCTTTTTTTGTTGTTGTTGTTTTGCAGGTATCACAGGTAACCTTTATAGGGCACTTACTGTGTGCCAGGCACCGCGCCAAACACTTGACGTGTATTATTTCATTTCATCTTCACAATCTCCACCTGCGTTAGATACATTTTAGAGATGGGGAGCTCGAGAAATGGTCACCTAGGTATTGCCACGTGGCTAGAACATGGTGGGAAATGTATAGCCCCGATCCAATCTGTCCACACAGCGCAGACCGTTAGTGGCGACACTTATGTCCATGGCTCGAAGGGGGCCTTGCATTTCTGACGTCTTGGTAAACATTACTTTCCTTTTCATACTTCCGGGAGTTGTCAATTGAAATTCATATTGGAAGGAAAGGTGACTCAGTTAAATGACATTTTTACGTGTTAGAAGTTAAATTATCCACTGTAAATTCAACTTGTCACCTGGTGAGTGAAATTAGACTGTAGCACGGTTGCTATTCGATTATGGTGAGTTGCCGTTTAATGGCCCTGTTCTCGAAGGCTCCATTAATGTCTATTAATCTGCTTTTGCTACTGGACAACAGACAGCCCTTTATTACTAAACCCCGTCACAGGGGGTGCAAAGTGCGGTGCTGCAGTCAAAACCCCAGCCAGCGGGAATTAGTTCAGCACCAGGACAACACATCGCAGGTTTTACTAAAATATTGCCCTCCTACCATCCTTAAAATAAAAGCAAGATCTGACAGGGGATAGATGCAAATACGAGAAAGGCATCCTACAGCAAGATCGTCTGTGGGAGCCAGATCAAGAGGGTTCCAGTCTGGTCTGTCTTTTTCCAGATGCCCAGGTCCCAGGTTACTAATCTAAGGCCCATCTCGGGCTGGCACCCAGCCTAGGTGCTGTCTGTAGCACAGAGGAAGGAGAGAAGAAACAGTCTCATGAGCAGGTGGCCATCTATGGGACAGGCCTTGAAGAGAGCCAGAAAAATCACTCCCCAAACACAAAATCCTGTCTTCCCAGGGTTCCCAAGAACTGAAATGAAATCATTCTAAATCACACCGACATCTGTTATTTTTGCTTTTACTCACCCCCATTAGCCCTTTAGGGAACAGATGCCGGATTCTTCTTTGGGAACCACCCCTCCCCAGGTTTAGCCCCTGGGCCCCATCCATCAGTGCGTTCCATCCTTCTGGACAGTAGTACTTGATGCAGGGCTGGGCCGGACCGGCCAGAAGGATGTGTCCTTCAGGCTTTTGTCCCAGTTATTGGGAAAGAGATGCACCTTTTTCTTTCTAGGATCTACACCAAGGATGTGAGCCCAGGGCTGCCATTAGGAAAACAGAAGAGAGATGGAGAGAGACCTGGTCTAAAGACTTCTTTTGAGCTCCATGGCTTCTAGCCATGCCTGAACAGAATCGTAATCATGAACTTTTCCATTACGTCAGTGAATATATTTCCATTTTTGTCCAACTCAATTTGAGTTGAATTTCTCTCACAACTGAATTCAGGTCGCTTACAACTTCATTCCCCATTAAATTAAAACAGCGTGTGTTTGGGGGGGGGGTGCAGTGAGAGAGAGCACACAGGCCCTCAGCCCTTGGCACTGGGCTTCGAGAAGGCAGTGTGCATGTAGGTTCTGCCTTGGCGAAGTCAAGAGCCCAGGCCTTGGTCTCCTCATCTGGCAGTTTGCACAGAATGATCCACAAGGCCTTTTCCAACCCTGGACCCAGTCTGGGAAACTACTGCCACCACGGGAGTTGCAAAGGAGGGATGGCTGGTCCTGCCATCTACATGTGGTCTTCTCACATGGTTCAATACCAACAAAACTGCCTATTTTATCATAGCTTGTGAAACGAAGGTGGTAGGAAAGGATTTCTATAACATTTTGGGTTTTACTCATAAATGGTTATCATTTTCATTTCCAGCCCCCTAGACCCCATTTTCATCTTTCTGCCTCATAAGCTGCAGTTGGGAAGAAGCCACCGTCCGTTCTGTCTCCGCTGCCCCTCCTCCAGAGCAGCTCGGCCCCAGATCTGTGTGCATCTGAAATGCACGCTCAGTTTCCTTGGCACCTGGAGAGGATGAGCCTTGGTTGTGTGTTTACAAACCAGAATAAGACAACCGAATCAGAGTGAGGGGAGATGGAAACCGGGGACTGGGCACTGGTGTTTGTAACCTACGGTGCCACCGACTCCAAGCTCCTGCCACGTTTTGTTTCAGGCCCAAGTGCGTCTACAGGGCCTAGTGCAGGAGGAGTGGTTTACCTGTGGGCAGGTGATTCTCAGGTCTCAAAGTAGGGTGGTACAGGGTGCTCTCCCGAGATGCTAACACTTGACCTGGCATGTCAGCAGAGTCGGTGGAAACACAAATACGGCAGCCAAAGGGGCTCTCTGGGACTGGTGAGTCGTCGGAGCTATCTGGGGCAGACAGGGTCTCCTTAAGCCGAGGTTTGGATGTGTGCATCGCTGCTGCCAGGCAGGAAAAGCTAGGCCTCCGGGGCACCCTGGGCACAGGCCTGCGCCCCAAGTGCGGCGGTGGCCCGGTGGAGCCCCTTGGAGCTCTGGCAGGGAAGCGAGCCAGGGCATCGCGAAGGGCCAGGATCCTGGGCACCGCACAGGGCGCGACAGTGGAAACGCGCCCGGGCTGGGGCTGGCTCACTGCGGACAGCGCCCTCCTTTCCCCTCTCTTGGGGGTCGGGGAACCTGACCCACCGCCCTCTCTCTCCGGCGGGGCACTCTCACCCCCGCCCCGGACGCTGCCCAGCCCCTCGGGCAGAGCTGCCCCGGCCCGCCTTGCCCTGGACTCCGAGCCGCGCCAAAGCCCACGGAGCCTAGACCCCCGGACCCGCTCCCCGAGGCCGGCTGCACCGCCCATGGCTGCAGTCCCGCCGGCCGTCCGCTGGCCCGGGATCGAGGGGCGAGGAGTTCCGGGAGCCGGGAGCTATTTTTACAAGATGCGTCAGTGGGCCGAGGAGGAAGAGCCTGCTCCAGGGCCCATTGTCTGGGCGCTGCGCGGGAGGGGACGCCGGCGTCGATTTCGAAAGCTCCGAAGGGCGCGAAAGCGGCCCGCCGCGAGGGGAGGTCCACGCCCCACCCGGGGCCGCGGGAGGGGCGGGGCCATTGGGCGGCGAGGGGCGGGGCCCGCGAGGGGCGGAGCCGGGCGCCCTCCCGCCGCTGCAGGCTGGCGGCGGCGGCGGCGGCAGCGGCGGCAGCGGCGGCAGCGGCGGCGGCGAGGGGACGGCGGGGACAGCGAGGCGGCCGCGCCGGCAGCAACAGCCAGGGAAGCCTACGCCCCGCCTGCGCCTCCGAGGCTCACCCCGGGAGCGGGAGCGGCCCCGCGGCGGCACCGCCCAGGCAGAGACGAGCGCCTGGCACCCGGAGCCCCGAGCCGGCAGCCGCGGAGAGCCCGGGCAGCGGCAGGAGCGCGGGGGCGCGGCCCGAAAAGGCGCAGAGCGAGCCGGGGCCGGGGGAGGGCGCCGGGCGCGAGCATCCCGCGCCGCGGCAGCGGAGGCGGCTTCACGGGAGACAAAAGCCCGCCGAGAGACGCGATGCCCGGCCGGCGCGGGCGGGGGGGCCGCGGCGTCTGAGCGCGCCGAGCCGTGCGCCCCGGGGACGCCGAGGCTCGGCCGGTGCCCGCGGCGGAGGGCGGCAGGCGGGGCCCAGGTGCGCCCAGCCGCGTCGGGCCCGTAACTGCTCGCGGGGCGGCGCCCTCCCGCCGCAGCCGCAGTGGCCGGCGCCGCAGCGAGGAGCCATGGGCAACATCTCTTCCAACATCTCGGCCTTCCAGTCCCTGCACATCGTCATGCTGGGCTTGGACTCGGCCGGCAAGACCACGGTGCTCTACCGGCTCAAGTTCAACGAGTTCGTGAACACTGTGCCCACCATCGGCTTCAACACGGAGAAGATCAAGCTGAGCAACGGCACGGCCAAGGGCATCAGCTGCCACTTCTGGGACGTGGGCGGCCAGGAGAAGCTGCGGCCGCTGTGGAAGTCCTACAGCCGCTGCACGGACGGCATCATCTACGTGGTGGACTCGGTGGACGTGGACCGGCTGGAGGAGGCCAAGACGGAGCTGCACAAGGTGACCAAGTTCGCCGAGAACCAGGGCACGCCGCTGCTCGTCATCGCCAACAAGCAGGACCTGCCCAAGTCGCTGCCCGTGGCCGAGATCGAGAAGCAGCTGGCGCTGCACGAGCTTATCCCGGCCACCACCTACCACGTCCAGCCGGCGTGCGCCATCATCGGCGAGGGCCTCACCGAGGGCATGGACAAGCTCTATGAGATGATCCTGAAACGCAGGAAGTCCCTCAAGCAGAAGAAGAAGCGGTAATGCGCGCGGCAGTGTTTCGAGCCGGTGGGGGGCGAGCGAGCGAGTCAGGAATGAATGAATGAAAGGCTGGATGGCCGAGCGAGAACCCGCGCCCGCGAACAAAGACAGCGAACCAAAGCGACGCTTCGAATTTTTAAAGCGGAATGCAGGACTAGGGACTCGACCTGGGTATGTAGGCAGACTCGCCAACCTGAGCTCGACCTGCCGCCACCCCTAGCTCAGGGGACCTTTTGTCTGAACGCCAGAGCTGCTAAAGGGTTGGGGGCCCCACTGGGGAGTGGACGTGCAGGTCCCGCCGTATGCCCTCCAGGCCCAGGTTGGAAGGCTCAGATGTCAGAGACAAAAGCGATTTCTTCCTACTCCAGCAGGGCCAGAAGTTCAGGCTTCCCTGCCCTCACTGGGGATCGCACCTGTGAATTTCCTGAGGTATGCGGTTCCCAGAACCCCGGGAGTACCCGTCTGGGGGCATGCATGGTGGCAGTGGGGGGTGCTGGGGCGGGGGGACAGCCTCTCCTTGGGCTGTGAAAGCTGGACAATTTTATGTCACAGGGCAGGCCCCTGTGAAAATTCAGCTGTCCTGCTCTGGGCCCAAACGAGGTGCTGGTTTGGGCCATCAGAGGACTGCCTGGAACAGTACGGCAGCCGGAAGGCACGGGGCGCTGCGCTGGCCTCCTCTGGGGAATGCCCGCGAAGCATGCCCCTTTCCTGGTGCTTTGTGGTAGCTTCAGAAGACCAGTTATGTTGAGAACTGCTTTTCAGCCTGGAATCAGACATCTTCCAGATGGTTTGGACTCTGTCCATGTGTAGGTCGTTATCACACAAAGAGACCAATAAAAAAAATTTAGAAAAAAACAAAACAAAAACAAAAAACTGTTGGAGGTGGTGGCCAGTGAGGCATTTTCTGTTTGCAGAATAGTTAAAGGTGTTTAAAGGGTAAGGCTCTTGACATCGATGCTGGATGCGGTGTGTGTGTACAGGCAGGGACCGCCCTCTGCACTGTGTAATCGGCATACATTTCTAGACCCATATGTGTGGAATCTTAAATTCTCTTAGCCTACTGTTTGGCTTGTGTGAGCACACCAGCTGCAGATGTGTGCTGAATGACAAGCGGGTTTTGGCAAGGGATGTCTCTTGTAATCCTAACCGCTTGATGATGGGTTATGGTTTTCAGACATTTTTTTTTTTTTTTAAATCTGCTGTGAATGAATACTCACCTTAGAAATACTCAGTTTAGGAACAAAAAGACTTTGCTTTGCCCTTTTAGATCCCTTTACACTGCAAGTGGCGACATGTTCAGATTTCTAATTGGTTCGTTGTGGCCTATGTGGTTTCAGTATTTTCATTACAAATGTCTCTCTAGAGTATTTGATGTCATGCACCAACAAATAAAAGCCCACCTTGTTGTAAAAGCCGACCTCATTGCATGGATTTAAAGGCGAGGGAAAAGCACAAGGAGGTCCTGCCTAATTCCTTCTTGTGGAAACTGGTTGCAGAGCAAATGCAGACACAGTGAGTGCTTGAGATAAAGGAAAGGCCGTGACGTAATGGTCGCCTGTCCTCAGGTTCCTCACAGTTTACTTGAAAGAGGCTTTGGAAATAGATAGAATGAAAGAAGAGGAAATACCTATTTTTAATAATGTAATTTTAAAAAATCCTTTATAATCAGGACTGAGTCTTGGTTTGCAGAAGCTGTCATTTACCCTGAAACACAGTATCAAACAGGAAACTTAACGCTTCCTGTGTGATTTTGATTTCCTCTTTGAATCCGTGTTTACAGGTGGAATTATGTTTTTCTCCCCCACTGTGATAAATTTCTTTGCGAAGGAGGCCTTTAGAAATTGAGTATGATCATGTGTGAGCATGTGAGATAGTCAAATTATAAATCCATGCCTATTTTCCACTGCACTCAGAAAGTTAATTTAAGAACCAGAGGTAGAAGTCCCGGCTTCCTGCTTGAAACCCAATTCTCCTATGAAATATTTTAAAAGAAGAAACCTAGCAGTCCATCTTCCTTTTCTCTTTTGTCCGTGTATTTGGTACCCCTCCAATGCTGGTCTTTTTGTAGAAACTCAATAGAGAAAATATAGCTGAGCAGTGTTGAAAAGCCTGCAAGATTTCAGTTTACATATCGACAGCATAGTCACTGATTTCTAAATGGGCTGGTCCCATCATCTGAAGATTCTGTATAGAATTATTAAAAAAAAAATCCATCTTTCTTTATTTTCTTCACATGCAACAATTTCTTAAGCACTTTGACATTTTGGTAGTTCCACACTATTGAGAGAATAATATATTTATTTTGTGACATTGCAGATGCCAAATACTGTAACCTTCTCGTGCTGACGATACTTTGGTTCAAGATCACTGTTCAGATCCTCTCATGCTTTACCAATGATGAGAAATGACTCTGTTTTTTGCATTATCAGTACTTAAGGGTGCAGTCAACTGTTAGTAATTGTGCAGTAGAGCTCTGTGCTGTAGCAACCAATAGTTGAGTCTCAGTTGATTTCTGTAGTGTTTGCCCAAATAATGGCCCATTTCGTCTCTGACCAAATGGAGGAAACACAGGCTAAGTCACCTTGGAGCGGTCACCCGGAGAGTCCCCTCCAACGTAGCCGTCTGATTGATTATGCCTCCTGCTCTTCGGAGAATGAATGGGCTCCGCATAGAGGAAGTTGGCCTCCCCCCACGAGCTTTTGAAATGTTTTCTCACAGACGCAGGGAGGCCAGTTTTGTTTTCGAACGATTCTCTTCACAAAATCTCTGTCATGGTGTTGGGACTGTGTCTCCTGGTTTGTTTCCGTTTCTACTGCTGTAATTCTCTGTCCTGATCATCGTCCTCTTTGGGTTCCCATTCCCTTTTATATGCACATATGATCCTGTGAACAGAAATAAATTATTTATACAATCAAACGTTTGGGGAAATTGTCTGTGGATGGTTTTTCAGGTTGCCTCTATTTGTTTCTAGGCCGGAGTGGAGGGATGGATCACAAGATGGTCTCTGCTGTCTAACGGGGTCCAGGGCTGGAGGAATCATCTCTGCTTTTTTGGTTTAAGTGTCTAGCCCTGCCTTGCATGGAAGATTTAGAGGCTCGGATGCAGGAGCCTGTGTGCCTGTCCCCCTTATGATACCTGTCAGTGGTCCTCACAAATCCTTGAGGAAAATGGCCTCAATGCCCAGCCGGCGCCAAGCCTCTCAGTTATTAAAAAAAAGGTCGTGATTGTTAATCACTTCAAATATATGATCTGATTATGTAAAATTGGAAACATCTGTGTGGTACTGTAACAGCATCACCATGCTGCTCAGGATCTTGGCTGCTCTCTTGGTATCTGGGCTGAGTCCATCACTCTTGAACCCATCAGAGAGACTCCAAGACCTGAGTCCTCTTGAATAGGAGGTGTGGTGAGACCGTCCTACTCTGTACATACCAGCGGGAAAAGGTCCACTCTCTAAAGAAAAAGTGATTGGGCCAGAATCGGTAGACCCTCTGACTGGTTCAAAGTGTAACTCATGGAGGCCCTCAGCAGACATTAAGCAACGAAACTCATTGATTGGCTGGGTCTTAACTCTGGAGCCAAAAAGCGAGTTTCAAATTCTGACTCATGCTCAGGGCCCCATGAGTTTGCTGAAGTTCCTCAGCCCCTGGACCTCAGTTTCCCCATCTGTAAAATGGGTTCATTATGGTTGTCATGAGAATGAAACACAATAGTGCACGTGAAGTGCTTGTAAAGCACCCGAGCAAGGCTTGACTTTATTGTTCACTTTGCAACAGAAGCTGAAGTTTAGGAGCCAAATTACATCAAAAGGGCACAGATGCCATTTCTAAATACCGAAACCTAAAAACTGCTTATAGGAGTAGAAATACTAGAAATCAAAAGAAGCAAAAAATTGGAACCCTCTTTTTTTTTTTTTTTTTTTTGGTGCAACCTTAATTTAAGGAAGGAATCCCCGAGGAGCCAGGTAATACTTGCTACTTAGATGATATTGTTCATCTTATGTTTTCCAGGCAAGTAAGTACAAATGCACTGATGCCTAACAACTGAGAAGGCTAATTTTAGTCCTAAGCAACTGCCTTATTTTCCCCAGTTTGAACTTTCCCCCCAGAGTTTTGGTTCTTCATTTGTAAGTGTTTGCGATAGACAGTAGGTGTCTGGAGTTACTGTTTTTGTGCCTTTACATTTGTCTCCAGGGCCTGTGCTCTTGGAACAACTCTGTACCAACATCATAGGCTATTTTGATGTCACATTTGTATGGTAGTAAGGAAGGACAAAAATTGTGTGCAAAAAGCAGAAGATAAAAGGCCCGAAATGATCAAAAAAGTAAGAACACCCCAGAACTTGATCCCCCTTGATTTCCCAGCTCTCAGCCTGTCCACCTAACCTCTCCCCTTTCCTCCTCTGCGGCCATGTGCACATCTGATGCCCACAGTTTGGCCTCGGCCTGCCAGGAGACAAACTGAAGGCATTTCTGTTCTCTCCTCAGATTTGTGTCTTATCTGGAAAACGGCCTTCTGCTGGTTTTCCTGGCTCAGTTGAAACCTTTTTTAAAGTTGAATTTGCACAAGACAATGGAGCACTTTATACATTTGTTTTGCATGGTTTCTGAACTGCAGAGTGGGGCACCTTCAGTTTCTAAGAGGAAACTGCAAACTGAGGGTTTCTGAGAAACTGGCATGTGGCTTCTTCCCTACATTAGAAGTGAGAATGAAAGAGCTGTGCGGTTTAACCCCACCTCAGTTTTCAGAACATGCCGTGGGTGTTTCTTTGAATGATCTGAACTTCTATGCTGAGGTACTCTCATTGTGTGACAGCACGGCATGAAAGAAATAACCAAAACAAGTCACTTTTTAACCCATCTATAGCATGGGTTTGAGAAGACAAGCATCTCTTTTTCATTTATTAATTAAAATTGCTCTCACATGGTAATGTTAAGGACAGCTCTGTTTCTATTCCCGTTAGTCCTGTGTAATCATGGTAATAGCCACTGCTAATCTTTATTGAGCACTTCATGTGGGCTGGGCCCCATCCCATGCTCAGTGTCTTATCTGCTTGATCTTTTTTCCTCCCAAGAGCCCCAAGAGATCAATTCATGCATCACATAAATTAATCAACGGTATCTGCACTAGTAGATGAAGAAACTGAGGTGAACGAAGATTAGACACCCTCCTCCAAGGTCACTGGCTGTTTAGGGTGGAGCCCAGATTGAAGCCCACGGGTCCCTGAGACCCCGAGGCTGAGCCCTCGGAGGCTCCCCGGCCTGCAGCGCATGGAGTAGAAGAAAGCTGGGACTCTGCATCCGGGGCGAAGAGGGTGGAGGCTGGTGTCACCGGCCGCAGCATCACCTGCCTGCACCCTCCTGACAGGGGGACCACCACTTCCCACCTCCTCCCCAGAACTCACACTGACAGGCCTGGCCCCAGTGCCAGCACCTTGCCTTCCCTTCTTAGAGAACACAGCCCAGTGTCTAGAAAAACACTATCCCTCTTATACCAGATTCCATCCTTGAAGAATGTTCTTTCTGGTATTCCTTTCAAGAAACTGTGTTGGGGGCAATGGCTCCCTGCCTTACGCAGGGAGGGGCATTTATATACCGCAGGGGACGGACCCTGGGGGTGGCGGGTATCTGTGCTCCCGCATTGGGATCTGAGTCAGCTCACCTCTCAGCCTAGATCCCCACCCCTGCCGCCGCTACCCTGTGAGGCTGAGGATGCCTGCCCTGCCCGTCCCTCAGGGTGAGTCTAAAGATAACATGAGGTTGGGCCTCCCTGGTGGCGCAGTGGTTGAGGGTCCGCCTGCCGATGCAGGGGACGCGGGTTCGTGCCCCGGTCCGAGAGGATCCCACATGCCGCGGAGCGGCTGGGCCCGTGAGCCGTGGCCGCTGAGCCTGCGCGTCCGGAGCCTGTGCTCCGCGACGGGAGAGGCCACAGCGGTGAGAGGCCCGCGTACCGCAAAAAAAAAAAAAAAAAAAAGAAAAAGATAACATGAGGTAATAGAAAGCACCGTCCAGCCTGCAGGACGAGCTGAGACACTCGTAAACGCGTGTTCCGCTTGGACAGGGCCCCCTTCTCTCTGCACCGCTGCCCTGGCTCCCAGGGGTGTTCTGCTCCTGCCGTTCTGGACAAGCCCAGTATCAGGGACTCCCTCTTCGTTACCACTGATAAGAGAGCTTCCACCTCACAGGGTCAACCAAAGGAGACTTCAAGCAGGAAAACATCTCTCCCTGGGAGATTCAGGGCATAGAGCCTTTAGTGGAAGTCTTTATCAAGTGACTGTTGGGGAGCCTAGGCCTCCTTACATCTGCTGTTGGCAGAATTCTCATCGTTCTGCTGGCTACCCCTGATTATATTCATTTCCTGAAATGCTGACCCCCTGTGCAATTACTTTCAATGCCCATGTCTCATAAAAGCGAAAAGAATTTCAATGTGTAATTGAAAAGTCATCATGGTAAGTAATGACAATTGCAACAGCTTATTTCATAAGTGTATGCGTGGATCAGTGGAGGAAATGTTGCGCTGCTATATAACTTGAAGGGCACTGTGATTCCGTATTCATCACGCAAAAAATGCTGTGCAAACAACATCCTCCAACCGTTGTGACCTCCATTGGACTGAGGACACTCCACTCTCGGGTACCAGGGAGATTTATAACATGGTTCTTGTCCTCAGGAGCCTGATATTCTAGCTGGTGAATCAGGGCTAAACTCTCAGGTGAGGTGTTTGACTCCAACGTGAAACCAAAGTCATTGCCCCAGCCATGGTCACATTTTTCATGCCACGTGAGCCTTGGAGTAAACCTAGAAATGAGAACCTGTTACTCTGCGTCCTGATTCACGTAACTTGAAGACCTCCGTTTTTCCATCAGTCTCCTCTTCCAGCTCTTTCTGAGATTCCCTGGGGGGTGGTCACTGCGCTGGTGACCGCTGCTTCCTCCATTTCCTCCTTTCCTGCCCCGACCTCTTGTCTGTCTCACAGACCTTCTGGCAGAGAGGGTCAGCATGGCAGCCTTCTGGTCTCCAACACTGCCGACCCTGCTTGTGTCGCCCCATTCTCGGGGTCCAACCGACATTTCAGTGCATGCTTCCTGAGGGAGGGTCTACTCGCACGTGCAAGGGACTCAGCTGTCTGAGAGCCTGGGCACTGAGTGGCCGGCCCAGGCCCGTCCTAGAAGCCTCCTTGCTGTCTGACACTGTTTCCTTGAGCCTCTCTTGGGTGTCTCAGCCCTCTAGTCCCCTGCATGGGGCTCTTCCCAGGAGACACCCCAACTGACGAGAAATCCTAGGACAAATGTGAACCCTCGTGTGGACCCCCCAGGACCCTAAAGGCAGACGTGTGATCTGTCTTGGATTCAGGTTTCTCCCATAAAATCGGAATTTCCTGCAGAGGTATTGATAATGACCGCTTCTTCCTGAAACTCACTCTAAGTCTTAATTCTGCTCTTCGGGCATCTGTTTGAGAAGTCGGGATGATGAGATCCGAGGCTGAAGAGTTTGCTTTAAGGTAAAGGCTTCTGAAGCCAACACTGTGGGTAACCCATGCACACCCATGCCTTTTTTTTTTTTTTTTTTTTTTTTTACTTTCTTTATTTTTGGCTGCTTTGGGTCTCTCTTGCTGCGTGCGGGCTTTCTCTAGTTGTGGCGAGCGGGGGCTACCCTTCATTGCGGTGCGCCGGCTTCTCAGTGCGGTGGCTTCTCTTGTTGTGGAGCACAGGCTCTAGGCTCATGGGCTTCAACAGTTGCGGCGCCCGGGCTTAGTTGCTCCGCGGCATGTGGGATCTTCCCGGACCAGGGATCGAACCCGTGTCCCCTGCATCGGCAGGTGGATTCTTAACCGCTGCGCCACCAGGGAAGTCCCCATGCCTCTGTCTTCTTTCTTGCTGGCAGACCTCAATTTTGCTTGGGAGACATCCTCTGCCTCATGGCTATGTGCTCAGGGAAAGTGACCCTGTACCCAGTTTAAGGGGAGATTGGTCTGAACCATGAATTTAATTCATTCTTCTGGCCAGTGACTGGCTTAGGAAGGGTCATCTGACATGATTCTGACCAATGAGACTAGAGGAAAAGTCTTTTTGGAGAGGATTAAGTGGATGGGCTTTAGGAATTTTTCCTTAGGTTTTAAAGCTAGACACAGGCACCATGTTGCTCTCCTTTGCTTCCTCTGAATTTCAGTGACTAAAGATGTGATGCCTGGAGTGGCTGCAGCCATCTTGACACCATGAGGAGAGCCAGCCCACACACTGAAGATACGTGGGAGAAGGGAAATATGCAAGGAACCTGAGTCTTAGATGATGTCATTGAACTGCTGAAATAACCAACCGTGGGACTGCCCAACCTCAGGACTTGTGGTTATGTAAACAAACACATCACCCGTTACTTGAGATTTCAACTACCTGAAGCTACAAATCCTCAACTGATAAGATCCATCAGACACCATAACCAGCCCTTGATGGTACAACATATCTAGGACACTCCACAGAGCTGCCGTGTTACAGAAACTGCTCCACCACCTCTGTGCCAACAGATCACAAGCAGATTGAAACCTGCCTGGATGGGCCCTGGCTGGGGGAATGGAAGGATGGCCAGCTCCACTCAGCTCCTGGTTTAATAAGTACCACCATGGAGCCAAGGACACTCCAGCCAGGAGAGTGCGGCACACCTTGAATGTAATTCAGAGTAAGCAGCTGAGAACGCCATCGAATGTTAAGCCCTTTACCAGCATTCATTCAAAAGAAATGATTAGCATAATATTAATTGCTACCGTGCATGGGATGTTTGTTTTATGCTAGATGATGAATTCAGCACTCTACAGAGTCATTTCCTTTCCTCCTCCCTGAAAGACCATGAGCTAGGTCTGTTCATCCTGTGCCTGCACTGCTGCCTGCCTTCAGCCGACAGACAGACAGACAAGTGGATAGATAGACAACCGCAATAACAGTTAGTGACCACTTATAGGGGGCCAAGCCCTGAACTAAATACAGTGGGCCAAGCCCTGAACTAAATACAGTGGGCCGATGTCCTATTTGCATTTCACAATAAACATCATGAGATAGGGACTATTTTTGTCATAATGAGACAGGGACTATTTTTGTCATCACCCTCGTTTCACAGGTGTGGAAACTGGCTGGAGATGCTGGGTGTATGGCCAGGGTCACAGCCACGCAGCAGGATGAGACGTGAATCTGGGCAGGCTGACCTCAGAACCCGTGTGCCTACCCCGAGGCAGCCCTGCAGAGCCCGGAGCCGGGGCTCCGCACATGGTACATGTTCCAGAATATCTGTGAAATCAACGAGCTCGTCATTGGTGGAGTGTCCCCATCGCGGCAGCTCGGAAGGACAGCACGAGGGCTCCCCAAACCAGCGCCTCTCAAATATGCATACACACCACTTACCTGGGGGCCTGTTACGTCACAGAAAATGCACAGATCTGTCCCAGGAAGTGACTATCGCCTGGGCTCTGCCAGCACGTGGTACGGGTAGGGGCACAGCCATACTGGCTGGTTGCTAGTGCGGCCCCAGGTATTCGTGAGACTTATGCGCAGCCTGGAGTACAATCTGTTGCATTTCCAGGACCCCCCTTCGGTAGCCATGACCTTCCTGGCGTCCAAGAGGATCCATATAATTCCCAGAAGGTTAAGATAGTTGACCAGCCCATGGATACCCGCGTGGCAGCAGGTGACGCAACGTCGGAGGAGCGGCTGGCAGCTCGTGCCTGCTGCCTTCTGCACGACCCCCCCTGCCTCCCGGCACCTCTCCCGGGGCAGAGCCTCCGTGCTCCCTGCACACTCCTGGGCTTGGATTGAGGGGGGACCCGGCCACGGGTGCTCCGCAGTGTGACTTGAAGGAAAAGTGGGGCAGTTTTGAGGGGCCGTCCCTTCTCCATGATGTTGCTCCCCTCTGATTCCAAGATAACGGAAGCGAAAGATGGGAACAGGCCGGAGAGAGATCAGAGTCACCCCTTCCGGGAGTGTCGTGCTGCTCAGCTGGCACCGACCGTGACATGAGCTGGACGGAAACCTGTGTCGTGTCGGGCCGCTGAGATTCCAGAGTTGATTTGCTGACTGACCCAAGCTGGCTGTTACAAGCTCCATGCGCCATCCCCTCCCCCGTCCACAAGAACCGACACCACGTGACAGGCAGCCGGTTTTCTGGAAAGTTGGTGACACTGAGCCTGCACGTGCACAGTTCCCTCTGGATTTTAGGACTTTGTTCTCAGGGGTCTTGCTCAGTCCCCTGTCTTTCTGACTCTTCATCACAGAGTGCATCTGCCCACAGGTCCTCCCGGGTCCTCCGAATCTTTTTTTTTTTTTTTTTTTGGCGGTACGCGGGCCTCCTACCGTTGTGGCCTCTCCCGTTGCGGAGCACAGGCTCCGGACGCGCAGGCTCAGCGGCCACGGCTCACGGGCCCAGCCGCTCCGCGGCACGTGGGATCTTCCCGGACCGGGGCTCGAACCCGCGTCCCCTGCATCGGCAGGCGGGCCCGGACCGGGGCACGAACCCGTGTCCCCTGCATCGGCAGGCGGACTCTCAACCACTGCGCCACCAGAGAAGCCCCCTCCTAATCTTTTGACATCAAGGGCAATGCCTCTCCGAGGTCAACGTCAAGTTTATTTAAAATTTCAGTGTCCCTGGCAGGTGTCTATAATTATACCCGCCCTGCAAAATGAGACTGAGATTAAAGGGCTTGCTGGGGGTCAGCAGGCAGTCACCTGTCTTGGGAGGTGTGTTAGGCTCCTGGGGCTGCTGTAACCAGGGGCCACAATCTGGGGGGTTTAAAGCAGTAGGAACTCATCCTCCCACAGTTCTGAGGCCAGAAGTCTGAAATCAAGGTGTTGTCAAGGTTGGTTCCTTCCAGAAGGTCTGAGGAGAATCTGTTCCATGCCTCTCTTCCGGCTTCTGGAGGCTGCCAGCCACCCTTGGCGTCCCCGGACTTATAGGCGCATCACTCCAATCTCTGCCTCCGTCTTCATCTGGCCTTCGCCTCTGTGTGTCTTCTCCCTTTCTCTTCCCTTATCGGGACACTTGTCATTGCATTTAGGGCTCCCCCCTAATCAGGATGATCTCATCTCAAGATCCTTAATTCCATCTGAAAGACCCTTGTTCCAAATAAGTTCACAGTCACAGCTTCTGGGTGGACACATCTTTCAGAGGGTCACCATTCAATCTGTATAGAAGGCAGTGAGAGAAAGCATACCCTCAAAGGGATTATTGGAATATTGATTGACCTCAGAGCTCCCTAAGCCGGGGGGACTTCAGGTGGCTCATACCCATTCTATGAAAGTATCTGCCGTTCAAGTTACACCGACTCAGTAAGGCCAGTGCAGCTGCCCACCCGCGAGTCTCTGGCAGGGCATCACCTGTCTTGATGTGTGCTCTACCCAGTACACTGCTGAGATGGCAGACTTCCTCTTAGTTTTCGTTTGTGTCTTAGTTTTCTTTGGTCTGTCTGTTTGTGCTTATAGGAGCTGAATACGCAGCATCAGTGTATGAAGGAAAGGCAGAGAATGTATTCCCCGAGGGGAAGAAAACAAGGCAGGCTGCCCTGACCCTTGGGGCTGTCAAACACGTGAGACTTTGGTTAAGAAGCTTTTTGCCCAAAGTAGCTAAACGCCCAAGTGCAGGAGGCAGAGGGAACCCATACTCTGTATGCCTTAGGATGCTGGCTCTGTTACTCATGGAAACTAGAAAGGCATGGACTTCGTGCTCTCATTGTGAGCTCTGCTAACAGAATCCTACGTAAAGCTACAAGACGCCACTGAGGCCTTGTGATGATTAGTGACAGAAGGCGTGCGTGTGCGGGGCGGGGGGCCGTGTGCTCTCTGCGGAATCTGGTGCTCTTGTGATATTTGAACGCTGGGCAGGGGCCTTCCCAGTTCACCCTCCTAGTCAATAAGTACCTGTGTCCTGTGCAGCTGTGGCTTTCTGACCATCTGAGCCTCCTGCTGTGCTGATGATTCCTGTCATCCGGCCCTCACAGGGGTGGGTACAGGGCAGAGGGGAACTGCTGGAGGTGAGGTATAGGGCCCCTTGCTTGGTCGTGGAAGCATCAGCTGCTATCCCAGTGGCCCCGTGGCTGGGATCAGCCAGAGGGTGCACGTCGCATGAAGACGGGGCCCGTGAGGGCGGGGAGAACCGCCGTGAGAGCAGGAAGCTTCTGCCCGTGGCTTGGGGTTGGCCACAGGACGCGCCACGAAGGCAGCGCGGATGCCAGCAAGCTCCAGAGCCTGGCCTCACGGGGGCAAAAGAAGAGGAACAGACACTGAGGACCCTCTGAAGTCTGCCGACGCCACGCCTCCCTCAGGGTGCGGGGAAATCCGGGGTAGTAATAACAGCCACCGTTTATCAAGGCCTTATTACGTCAGGAACGCGCTAAACACTTGGTACTTTTACTTGGTTTCATCTTGGCAGCAGGTCTGGAGGTGGCATATTAGTTCAGGGTTCTCTCTAGTACAAGAGACAAAGGAGGTCAAGTTCAAATGGGGATGGTAGGGAGTGTGTGGGGTTGCTCAGAGAATTGGAGGAGAACCCCAGAAACTAGGGCATCCGCAGGGGCCCGGGGACCGGGAAACAAGAGTGGGCCACCATCAGCACACACCCCATCTCTGCTCCCTCCCCGCACTGACTTCCTGCTCGTCTACAGGGGAAAGTTCTTCACACAACAAAAAAGCAACTTTGGTTTCCATCATGAGGTTTCTCCAATGGTCCACCAAGAGAAAATTCTGGAGAAAGACTCTTAATTGTCCTACTTGCATTTGGGGCTCCGTCCTGGGCCATTCCCTGTGGCCAGTAGGGTGGCCCATCTGGGACGTGTGTCCACCCAATGAAAGTGGAGCCACTGGTGCAAGAAGTGGGGGGAGGTACTGGAAAAATACACGGCACAGGTAGGTATTACCATCGCCTGGACAGAAGAGGCACCAAGGCTTGGAGGGGCCACGTGGCTTTTGCCCAGGGACTTGAGCCCACGTGCATTTGACTCCACATCTTGGCTGTCACCCACCACAGTTCTGCTGTGGCCGGTGCTGGCCACCATCTCCCAGGCACAGGCTCAACATGCTCACGGGAAAGCCTGTTTGGAAATGAATGGATGAGCACCAGGGTGATGTTTACATATTGAACAACTGGTATGGTGTGGGCGTTACATTAATTTCCAAGTGCTGCTGTAACAGATTACCACAAATTTATTGGCTTCAGACAGCACAAGCTCATTATCTAATGGCTCCGGAGGTCATTTGTCCCCAGCTCCGTCTTGCTGGGCTAAAATCAAGGTGTCGGCAGGACTGCATTCCTTCCAGAGGCTCCGGAAGTTGGCCTTCTATGGTGGACTTCTCTGTGGACTGTGCTGTGCCCTTCCCAGCTTCTGGAGGACACCTGCGTGCCTCGGCTTGTGGCTTCTTCCTCGAATCACTGACCTCTGCTTCTGTCATCACCTCTCCTTCTCTAGCTCTGACCTTCCTGTTTATGACTAAATTGGGCCCCCCTGGATAGTGCAGACTCCTCTCCAGGACTCTATGCTGCCATGGAGGGTGACATATTCACAGGTTCTGGGGATTAGGATGTGACCATCTTTGGGGTCACAAAGACTATTCCACCCACCACAGGCATTGACCAATCGCAGCACAAGTCGTCTGTGCCGAGGCGCACGGTTTTGGAGCCCTTGCTGTGCCAGATGTTACCCATGCATTTGCTGGATCCTGGGGAGGTCTGGGGGCAGCAGGACAGCAGAGGGAATAGGGGGCTTTGGCCAGTGGCTCTTGGCATGGAAGTATTTTAACAGTATCAAGTGGCATGTTGAGACCACAGCAGCCCAGCTGAGGGTCAGCCTGGGTGACAGCCGATTTACAGGGGTGTCTGTGGCGTGCAGCCACACACACCAGCTGGCAGGTGGGGGGCTGCAGGGGGAAGCACCGGAATCTTCGGGAAGGAGGGTGGTGCTGAGTCTGTGGCAAGCTTGACGCTGCTTCCCCTGGAACTGGGTAGAGCGGGCCAGGCCTACCCCAGGGCTCAGGGATGAAGGGGTTAAACGAGGCCAGTCATGGTTTCAGGTGAGGTCCAGGTGGCCAGATGCGGGGGTGGGGGGTGGGAGGGAGAGGGAACTGAGAGCAAAGGGGGTCTGGATGGGAAAGGGGCCCACCCTGCAGACCCTTGGGGTCCTTTCAAGACTGGGACTCCCAGGGCCAGGGCGGCTTAGCTCCTTAATAACAGAGGGGCCCACGTGTAGAAAACAAACCAGCAAGTGATCTCTGTCCTAAGAGAAGAGCAGCCTCTGGAAGAGAGCGAGCCTCTCTCCCTGGTGGCGTGTGAGCCTGCACCGGCCTGGCTTATCAGACCCACTGAGAGCCAGGTAACTACGTGCCATGCCCAGGGCGGCCAGGCCCCAGCAGCCAGGAGGGGCTCGGGCTGGGATTGTGGGGAGGAAATTGATTCTACTGAAGGCTTGGGCTGGAAACCTCTCCCCTAACCCCTGTCACCACTCTTAGGTCCAGGGATCGAGGCCGACCCTGCTTCATGGGCGGATAACCCCTGTAGCCACACAGCCCTCGTGCTTAGAAGGGTCCAACAGTGGATCGAATAGTGTCCCCAAGGATTCATATCCTAACCCCCAGGACCTAAGAATGTGACCTTATATAGAAACAGAGATTTTGCAGAGGTGATTAAGTTAAAGATCATGAGATGAGACCATCCTGGATTCAAGGTGGGCCTAAAATCCAGTGACTGATGTCCTTATAAGACACAGGGGAGGGGAATTTGAGATGCAGAGACACACCGAAAGCAAGGCCATGTGAAGATGGAGGTAGAGATTGGAGTGATGCAGCCACAAGCCAAGGAAAGCCAAGGACCGCCAGCCAACACCAGAAGCCAGGAGAGAAGCATGGACCAGACTCTTCCTCAGAGCACGGGGAAGAGACCAACCCTGCTGACACTTTGATTTCAGACTTCAGACTTCTGGCCTCCAGTGTTGTGAGAGGATCGATTTCTGATGTTTTCGGCCACTTCGTTTGTGGTCATTTGTTACATCCGCCATATGAAACTAATACAGGCCGCACGCTGGTTTAATGTTCTATTTGGTCACTGCCTCGAAATTCTTAATACTTTTGAACCAGAGCCTCACATTTTCACTTTGCTCTGGGTCCTGCAGATTATGTAGCTGGCCCTGGGCTTAGGTTTCCTTGGGAAGTAATAACACTACCCTTCCCCCAAATCTGCTCATCAGCAGGGAAGTGTCTCCAGACTCTATGGTAGGGGAGGGCCTACAGTAACCTGCCCCAGGTCGATGAACCCCAAACCCCTCTACATTCTTCCAAGCGGGATGAGAATTCATGTTGTCATTCCTCAGAGCTGTCTGAATGTCTGCCCGGGGGTTGTCTGCAGACCATGGCCCTCCTGGTTTCTGATGGTTCACCAAGCTTAGATGCACGCACAGACCACGGTGGGAACACTGCCCTGTTCCTGCCCTCAAGACCCATTGCCCGGGGCTGGGGGGGAGGCTGCCTGCCCGGGGCTGTGTGCCGAGCTTCTGGGGTCTCCTGGGCACATGCTGTTCCTTCTAAGAAGCCCAAGGAGCGTTTTTAAATGGTGTTTATTGTTGTTGTTGTTATTTTTTACATAAAAGGTGCAAATGATCTATTTTGTTTCTGTGAGAGCACTAGAAAATCTCTGTGAGGGCCAGTTTTCAAAATGACTCATCTCCTGTTCATTTGAACCGGGTTCCGGAATATGGCGGCCGGTGCTGAGTTCTGTCCAGGAAAAGGCCATGAGCAGTGGCCTCCGTTACTACAGACTTGTCATCTCCATCTCTCCCTGCCTTGGTCACGTGTGGAGGCTGAGGGGAAGCTGCAGTATCCTTCAGAGGGGCCCCGGACGACCTCAGACCCCACAGGTAGGTAGCACCTGGCCCAACATGGGAGGCCTGCTTTGGTCCATCTGATCCCCTGTGCCTGTCAAGGCGGCTGCATGGAGAGCCGCCTCCCAGCCCCAAGCTGGGCCGCGCGGTGAGGCTCAGACGATCGTGGTGCTTTGTGGGCGCTGCACCCACCGGGTTTCTTCCTCAAAACTGTATTCTTGTGGAACCCAAACCAAAAGGAGAGCTAGAAAATGGAATATTTCCCTCTGGACCCATGACTTCATTGCTAGTCACGAAGTCCCCTGGGTTTATATCCTATGAGGGGCCAATGGGACGATTTTCACAGGCTGGGCCACGAAGGTGGGCACAGCAGTGACTCCGTGAGATGGTTTCTGAAGGAGAGGGAGACCCACAGAGACCCCTGGACTGAAAGGTCTAATCTGAATTCAGAGCCTGTGTTGTCCTGTACGGAAATAAACACCCGAAGAGTGGAAGTGTTCGCGAACGGCTGATTGTAAGTGGGGTATCAGAGAATGACGCATGTCTTAGGGTAAAGCTAGACTACATTAGCTCAAGGAATCTTCCAGCTCTAAAAATTCCATGCTCTGTGCAGTCATGGAGACCCATTATGTCAGACTCTCCACCTTGGGGCAAATTGATCAACACAGAACTTTTGCTTCTAACTTCTGTGGCAACCCTGCTTACCCATGGGTTGTCAAATAAAGTGAACACACCCCCTGGCACCCGAATCATTTCTGCCTCATGTGGAGCACAGGATTCCTCAACCTCTAAACCATCAATTATGCGTCCTGATCTCAGACCAGAAGGTAATCAATACTTATTAGGGCAAGTGTCTGCCCGCAGCTCGCTGAGCTCAGCAAGTAAAATATTTATGGCCTGACAAACCTGTTTTAACTCTTCTCTTTCATCACTTTTTTACAGCCAACCAGCAATGGCTTGAATCTAAAGCTAATCTGTTTTGAGTACAGCTTGCAGAATCTATTTTCCAAGATGCACCGTTGGTCCCACAGCAGGGCCCGTTCACTCCTGCGACGGGCTTGTGCCAGCGACAGCCGGGACACTGTGGCCTGGCTTGAGGTCTGTGGTCTCCAGCCTGCTCTAGATGGGATGAGGGGAGTTTTATAAAAGACATGTAGCTCAAACATGGAAATGTGGGTGTGGAGTTCAGTGCTTCCAAAACTTCCCTGCTAAGGATCTCCTTGGATACTTGTTAAACACACAGATTACTAGGTCCTCGTGGTTGGTCTGGGGGTCCCTACAACAGTAGACACTCAGTAAAAGGCTGTGGACTTGAGTTGAACTGAACTGGGACAAAGACAAGGGACCTGCCTGAAGAACACAGCAGGTGGCATAGCAGTGGGTCAGGAGTGAGGCAGCACACGTCCGAGGACAGGCAGGGACCCTGAGACTCTGCCCTCTCTCCAGGCCCAGGGTCTCCCCAAACCAGTGATGATGCTGTGAATGTCCACCTGTGAGTTGCTGCCCATCAAATGATGACCTAAATGTGAGAAACGAGGGGACTCTGCTTCTTGCTTCCTTGTATCTTTTAAACAGTTGATTGATTGATTGATAGCAGAGAGCTCCCAGGGCTTCAGAGACGATAAGAAATGATATGATGTCAGGTGAAACACCAAATGAAGCAAAGCACGCCCAGAGACACCTCCCTTCTCGCGTGCCGTAGGTACATGTTTAGATGTGTGTTCCCCACTACAGTTTGGAGCCGGAAGGGACCTTTGGAAACACTGGTCCAGCTTCATGGTGTTGGTGACTTCTCAGTTCTCGTGGGATAAAGACTGAACTTGACCCTCACGGCCTGGAGACGCCCAGCCTTGCCCGCTCCCTGCCCCCTCCTTGCTCTCTGCTCATCACACAACCTTCCCTTGGTGCAGTGTCTTGAATTCCCGGCTCCCTCCTGCCCCAGGGCCTTTGCACACGCTGTTGCCACTGCCCATAGAGCTCTCCTTCCTTCTCCATGTGTCCTCATTGACTCCCCTCTCTGCCCAGCACTCTGGCAAACTTGAACTGCTTGTAGAAGCCCTCCTGAGCCTCCTGACCGTCAAGACTCACATGCCCTGAGGACCCCGGGTACCCTCGCTCTCAGCACGCACCTCAGCTGCAATCTCCTGTTGTTTGTGGGACCATTTGGCTGCCATCTCCCTAGCAGACTAGGGAGGGCCACACGGACAGGAATGCTGTCTGCTTTATTCCCTTGTCCCCTTAGCTTCTCAGCTGCTCCTAACCCTCAACAGGTCTTGGTGGCATGTATGTCTAAACTCCCTCAGGTCACAGGTGAGGAAATGGAGTCCGAAGGACTCCATTTGAAGGATGCAGTGCTTTGCCTTGAGCTGCACAACCACGAGGCCAGTAGAATTATAAACACGACTTAGGTTCTTGGGTGCCAGACACATGCTAATTAACTTAGGAGGATGGCCCTATTTAACCCTCATGCCGGCGCGGATGTAAGTAAGATCGTTATCATCCTCCAATTACAGGTGAGGAAACTGAGGCTCAGAGAATGTGACAGCTGCTACCAGTGGGCCCCCCGAGCCACCCAGAGTCACCTGCCCATCAGGGACAGCTCCCCGCGTCTCCCTCGGCCATGAGAGGTGTCCTCCACCCGTGAGAGCAGGCTCGGCCATGCAGGCAGGACGGAGGGCTGGGCGTTAGTGCGGGGGAGCGGCCCCCCATCACCAAGGGGCAGCGCAGGGGATCAAGAGCCTCCTTACCCTCAGTGGGACGACCCACGTGGCCTTTCCCAGGTCCAAGGGGAGACTGAGCCCACGTGGCAGCCTGCTCACAGCACTGCCCCTTTGACCCTTCCTCCCTGACCAATGTCCCGCCTTCACAGTGCTTCCTGGAATCACGTCCAAAATAAACTACTTGCACCTGCAACCTTGGGAATCCTAAGTAACACAGAGTGCGAAGAGCAGTAGCTTTTGCCCAAGGTCACACAAGGAGCAAGCGCAAAGACAAAATCGGGATCCAGTACCTTCCTCCCCATCGCGCCACAACAGCGCCTGCCACTTGGCTCCGACGCTGTAGGGCAGTGATGATAACGCACCCTTGTGATAAGTAGGTCACCGCTGCTTAGCAGGATAACGGCCCCCGAAGACGTCCCTGCCATAACGGCCCCAGAGCCTGCGACTCTGTTATATTACGTGGGAAAGGGTGGACTTAAAGTTACTAAGCAACTGACTTTAAAATGGGGGGATTATCCCAGATTATCCTGGTAGCCCAATGCAATCACAAGCGTTCTTCTAAGCGGAAAAGGAGGCCAGACGGGAGAGTCAGGGCGATGTGACCATGAAGACAGACACAGTGAGGCAGCACCGCAGGCTTTGAAGGTGGAGGAAGGGGCCATGGGCCAAAGAATGTGGGCAGCGTCTAAGAGCCGGAAAAGGCGAGAAAACAGCTTCTCTCCCTTGGAGCCTCCAGAAAGGAATGCAGCCCTGCCATCAGCTGGGATCTGGCCCAGTGAGACCTGTGCTGACTTTTCACCTACAGAATTATAAGATAATAGATGTGTGTTGTTTTAAGCCGCTATAGTTGAGGTCATTTGTTACAGCAACTGCAGGAAACTAATACCACCGCTTCAAGAACTTAGGACCCCATCCCTCCCTGTGCTTTGTGTATGAGGCTTGGGTTTCTTTTCATATTGTGACATATCAATGACATCACAGAAGATCTTGAAGACGTCTGTGGCACTGAGTGGACTAATTGTGTCCTGAGAGCATCCTCCTTGAACATTTAAGCATTTTCAAGCCAGGCTCTGGAACGTTTTGCAGACACTGGCAGAGGAGAGACGTGTGTGGTTACCTGAGGGCTGAATTTGCCTGGATCTGGTTGGATGAGTTTGGTGTATCACTTCCGCCTGTTCTGTACGCTGTATTAGAAACCGCGGAGACGTCGCCGCCCTGATGGCATCGGTCCTCAAACGCACGGTGAAAATGCATGTAAATGTATAATAACCCTCCTGTGCTGTGAAACAGCTCCCACCTGGCCCTTTGGCAGACATTCAGAGTGCAGTAAACAATTATGAGCAGGGGAAAGAGAAAGCAAGTGACTACTCATCAAAGAACAGATTTAAAATCATGCTTTAGAAGAATCTTTCCTAGAGGACAGTGGCTAATGGGAGCATGCAGTAGCCTAATCATTTGGGGACTGGAAAAGTGATGCTTTAGAGTCGTAAACTTTAGAAGTTCAGTCCAAGTGGAGAACACCTTACCTACACGATGAAACTTAAGGAAAATTAGAGCACAGACGATGAGCCCAATAGTAGCTTTACAGGTAACGCCCTGGGTGGCATATTTAAGCCACTAGTTTCATGAAGCTGAGAAAAGTGAAGATGAATTGAATCTCCCTCTCTGAGCAACTCCCAGGAGGAGGGTAGGTCAGAGATGTTTAGAGGAAAGCGTCATATGGAGAATGGTGGGGAAGAGAGTCTAAAGGAAAGAATGGAAGGGTCTCACTGGGATGTGATGCTCAGAAATGGATTCCATTCAATTAAATAGAATTTTAATAACCCACTACTGTATTCTAGACGTGACACTTGGTCTCTGAGATAGGAGGATGAACCAGGCACAGGTCCAGGGCCCTGATATCCTAGAGGAAACTACAGATAGAAAAAGACAACGTTATATGAGCAGCCTCTGACAATGGACAGAGGTGTGGAAGGAGCTCAGAGGATGGCATTGCTAGATTTGGGTACCCTGGAAAGCTCTCTGCAGGAGGTACTGTTGGAATTTCTGGCCGGAGGAAGCCACCAACGCATGGCTGTGTCTGGCCGGCATCCCTATCCCTTGTCATGTATCTCTTCTCTCTATGGCATTATTCACTCTGTCCCATTCTTAAAGCCTTGGGTAATACATCTCCCTTTCATCTTCTCTGGGTCAGTGGGCTATAGGTGACCTGTCCCTAAAGTCTTCATGTCCCACCTTGGGCATCCGGGATGCCTCTGCAGTGTTCTCGGGTAGGAAGGTTAGGCTGAACCAGGCAGTGGTCTCGAGGATAGGACCAGTTGGAAGGGCTAAGTATTCAGAGGTGTAAACTAGGGAGGGGAGCAGTGGCGGACGCCTGGAAGGCTGCCCGGGAGGAAGGGGCTGACCGCAGCCCAGGCAGCGTGCTCCATGATCTATGTTAAGGGCACAGTCGGGAGACCTTTCATATGTGGGGACGTGGGGGAGGGTCTTGCTGGGAGACCACACATCTGGCTGAGGTTTATGCCTGCTAGGGCCCTAAGGATAGCACAGTCTGTGCTGGTCTGCTTAGACTGCCATAACAAAATACTCGAGAACGGGTGGCTTAAACGACAGAAGTTCTCACCGTTCTGGAGGCTGAAGTCCTAGATCGGGGCATTGGCCTGGTGGGGTTCTGGGTGGAGCCCCCTCCCAGCTTGAAGTCTGCCGACTTCCCTCTGTGTCCTCACGTGGTGGAGAGGGACCACAAGCTCTCTGATGTCCCTTCTTATAAGGGCACTAATTCCATCATGAGATCCCATCCTCATGACCTCGTCTAGACTAATTACCTCTCGAGGGCCCCATCTCAGCTACCATCACCCTGGGGGCTAGGGCTTCTACGTATGAATCTGGGGGGACATAATTCAGCCGGTAGCACAGTCCAAAGTGGTCAAGGTGAAGGACTGAAGCCACAGATGTTCTAACCATCAACTGTGAAGAGAGGAGGTAGGATCACAGGTCTGTGGGCCAATGGCCTCCCCACGAAGACGCTGGAGGAAGTCTGGGGACCGTCTGCAGCCGGCCTTCCTGCTCCAGGCTGTGCAACGTGCTCCCGGAGAAACCAGCTGGGAGCCAAGGCTGGGCCACGCGGTAGATTCGCCAGACTCAAGACTCTGACCCTCAGCCCTGCAGCCTCAGGAGCTCTGTCCCTTCAGGGACCCAGAACTGACGAAACCATGATGCCAGCTGACTAGTTTGTAGGAAGGGTCACAGCCGTCAAGTGGATTGGTAACCCGTGAGCCTCACCAGTGGATGTCTCCTGTGTTTAAGGAGCAAAAGCCGTCTAAGGAGGGTGCTCTCTGGACAAGTCCTCGGATGTATTAATCCCTCTCTGAAGATACAGTGACTTCTTACTGGCTCGTCCCTCAAGGTGACTATGTCTCTGTTCTGATTCCTCAGGTATTGATTTTCAAGTTTAACTCTAAAAAAGAAAAATCTGGTTTCTAAGTTCTAAAGGAGCCCCGTAAGGGAATTCAACCTGTGACTATTAGCTCTAATGTATAAATCCATATATGAGTTAGGGGGAGTTACATTTCTGCTATTTCTCTCATAATAAATTTTAAAACACTATTAAAGATTATGCCCCATAACTA
>NW_021146071.1:0-451 GCF_002837175.3 Physeter macrocephalus
AAGAGATCAGGGCAGCTTTGTCTCTCTAAGCTTATGTGTAGTAAGAGGGCCTCAGACCCACAATACATGACAAAACGTTATTACTCATTCACTCCACAGCATTTGTGATCCCTTGCATTATCAAATGCATGGGGATAGTTGCTATTATGCAGAGTCTTTTTTTTTTTTTTTTTAAGGTACATTCTGGGCTCTACTAGCTCTCACCGAGACAGCCCACTATCCCACCTCCTACAGGGGTCAGTGATGCACAGACTCAGGTTCAAATCCCAGCCTCACCACTTAGCAGCTGTGTCGTCAGTTCAACTTTCTGAACATCATTTCCTCACCTTCAACTCCCCTCCCACTTTCTGCAACGCTGCACGACCATTAAAAACCACATTGCACCTTTCTCTACCATCTTTTTTTTTTTTTTTTTTTTTTTTTTTTTTTTTGCGGTACGCGGGCCTCTCAC
>NW_021146071.1:499-21284 GCF_002837175.3 Physeter macrocephalus
CCTCTCACTGCTGTGGCCTCTCCCGTTGCGGAGCACAGGCTCCGGACGCGCAGGCTCAGCGGCCATGGCTCACGGGCCCAGCGGCTCCGCGGCATGTGGGATCTTCCCGGACCAGGGCACGAACCCGCGTCCCCTGCATCGGCAGGTGGACTCTCAACCACTGCGCCACCAGGGAAGCCCTACCATCTATTTTGTTGTGAATCTTCTAGAAGTTCATTTTAGATCCTTCCTGGATATTCCAGCCTGCTTTTTAAATTCATCTGAAGCAGAGGCCAACGCATGGCATCCAGTGAGCTGAGCAAGAGGCAAGGGAGAGTGAACAGAACACTGTTCTATCAGGAACAGAAGCCCCATTGGCTTCAGAAGTATGGGCCAGCATGTGGGGCCAGCGCTGGATGTGTCATATCAGACCCTCCTGCAGTGCTGAACAACCCTCAGTGGGTAGTGACTGTGTATTCCAGAGGCTCAGCTGAGTCCAGTGCTGGGGGTGAGGGGGCCTGACACTGGGAATCCCAGCACCACTGGCCTGGCCTTTGCTGCTTAACAGACAAAGTAGGCTGTCAAACCCAGCTCCATTTCTCAATACTATGCAATCCACTCAGAGATAGATGGGTTAGCTGGCCAGATCCAGCTTTTAGGCCACTGGTTTTCAGCATAAAGGAAACTGTTCCTCAGCACAAATCATTAAGGAACTGATAACAATCTGTTGCCAAGGTAGCTATTCTTCCAAGATGCTCAAACAGAGAAATTACTCTGATTACTCAGATAGTCAATAGTGATGTAATTTTGAACCCAGTGGTTATCTGGCATCAAGTCAAAAAGGCACAGCCAAAAGCCCATGCACATTTTTTTTTCTTTGCTTGCAATTTTCCTAAGAGCCCAGGCATGGGAACCTTGTCCACATACCCCAGCCCTTACAGCCAGAGGCAGCAGCAGTATTTGTCATCATGCCTGGGAAAGAGAAGAGGTCCTTTGTGGAGCAACTCGAGAAGGCTCCCATACCAGTCTCCTCTTCCAGCTCTTGTCAATGCTCCCTGCAGAGGGAAGCCCAGAGAACAGTCTGTCAGCTCTTTTCAGGGCTGAGAAAGTCAGGCTTTCTGTCGCCTTGGCTGGGCTGAGGGGCTTGGATCACTGGTCGGCAGCCCAGGATTTACACAGAGAGGAGCAAAGAGGGATGGGAAACATCAGACCTTTCACTGATTGAGAATCAGGGACCCGGAGCTGGAAGAAACCTTCCAATCACCCCGCTCCCTTGACTGATGAGAAATGGAGCCCAGAGAGAGTCACACAGCTCAGCGCCGGGGGCTCCCGCCTGCCCAGAGCCAGGAGGTCTCAGTGAATCAGGCATCTAGCCCGGCGTCTCCCTTCGCTGGACAATCCACTGCATCAGCCTGGCCTCTGTCGTCCGACTCCTCAGAGCCACACTGTGATGCTCCTGACTCTGCTGTCCCCCGATAAAAGAGGGTATTCATATCCAAACTCCTTTCCCACCTCCACCCAGCCGTCCAAGCAGTCTGTCTCCAACACGGTCACCAGCCAGTTCTTTCTAGCTCGTGTCAGTAGGGATGCAGATTCCCAGAAGAGCAACTCCAAACTCTTCAGAATATCATTTCAGACCCTGTGACCATGGAAAGAGTACAGCCGCACAAGGGCTTGAAATCCAAGTCCACCACATTCTTACACTTCATAGTGGTCAAGTTACTTATTTTTCTGAGCCTCAAGGACCTCATCAGTAAAATGGAGGTGGTAAGATACACCAAGGAAGGTTTTAAGAACTAAATGAGAGCCTAGAGAGTGCTCGCAGCATTGTGACTCTGCCTGGTGATTGACAGCTGCTTCTCTTTGGAATCTTCCATCTCACCAGGCAGGCCCAGATCTCAGTGGGTCCCTGCAGGACCCTTCACTTTGGCCATTACTGTCTGCTCTCTTCGGTGATCTTGCTGTAACTGTTTTTCATTCCAAGTAAATGCAGTTCCTGAAATGTTTCCTGCACACCTACTGTGTGCAGGCCCATGTTGAGTGCTGGGGGTGCAGCAACCACTCAGCTTCAGTTTCTGTCCCATGGATGCTCACGGCCCAATGGGAGGGCAGAGCAGCAACTCCACAGGGCAGAGAGGGTCATAGGTGACATACAAACACGACCTGGAGAAGTCGGAGGAGGGGTTGGGTGCTTCATGGTTTGAGTGTTATCCAAATGCCTCTCCTGTTCCAGAAGGAACCTGGTTCCCCTTCCCATGCCAGAGATCCAGGCACCTGGGCTGGGAGAAAGGATTGCTCTGTCTGGCCCCGCAGCATGGAGCCCAGGCTTGACAGTGTCTGAGGGGAAGCCTGAATAGAGAACCAAAGGACCGTCAGCCATGGGCCCTGCTCCCAAAACCTGCCAAGAGTCTGAGGCAGGGATTCACTTGCTTTATTGGGGGGATGCTTTCAAGAAAAGGGGAGAGAGGGAGGGTAAGGCAGGCGATATAGTCTCAGCTGGCATCTGGCTTCAGCCTTCCCAGAGGGTGCTTTGGAGTAAGAACTGCAGCACAGAGTTGACTTCACCATGAGACAAAGAGGCCACACTTTTGTACCCTGTCGCTGTCAGGCATTAGATGGGCTTGTGGGGGAGGCAGGTTGGTGGACACCCCTGGGTGAGGTGGCTTCTGCCGGGCTAAGGACAACTCTGGAGGGAAGGGGGGCAGATCTGAGCCCTCAGCAGCCCACAGCTGGAGGACGGGTGCCCTGGCCACTGCCCTGTCCAACTGGAGGTTTTAGAACAGCAAAAGAAAAGAGACCCTGAAATGCTAGTGTGTGTGTGTGTGTGTGTGTGTGTGTGTGTGTGTGTGTGTGAGAGAGAGAGAGAGAGAGAGAGAGAGAGAGAGAAAGAGAGTCAGAGAGAAGACAGTAATTCTAACAGCTAACGTTTACTGAGCTCTCAACTGTATACTTGCGCCAAGCCTTTTATAAATATATATTTTATAACTACAACCTCATTTAATCCTCTCAAAAACCTTATTAAAATATACATTTTGGGGCTTCCCTGGTGGTGCGGTGGTTGAGAATCCACCTGCCGATGCAGGGGACACAGGTTCGTGCCCCGGTCCGGGAAGATCCCACATGCCGCGGAGCGGCTGGGCCCGTGAGCCATGGCTGCTGAGCCTGCGTGTCCGGAGCCTGTGCTCCGCAATGGGAGAGGCCACAACAGTGAGAGGCCTGCATACAACAAAATAAAAAAATAAAATAAAATATACATTTTGTATATAAGGAAACTGAGGCTCAGAGAGGTTAAGTCAGTTGTCTAAGGGCACACAGAAAGGCCAGTGCTAGGAGTTGAGCTCAGATCTGGATTACTCTACAAATCAAGCTCTCAACCCCTGCCACACTGCCTACTAAGGCTGCCAGGCCTATTTGGACAGGCAGCTTTCAAAAGGGGGCTTGGGTGGTAACACAGATGAACAGAGGTCTCAAGCAACCTTTCCAGGTTCCAAAGCTGGAGTCATTCTGACTCTCCTTGCTCTCTCTTTCCTCCCAGCCATCCATGGCCAAGTCTTGCCTCATGGACCCCTTCAGCCTCCCCGTCATCTGTCCCTTCTCTCTGCCCCTGGTCCGCAGCAGCTCAGGCCCCATTCCCCTCCTAGCTAGAGGCGGACTGGCCTCTCCTACTGGGTCTCTCCTCCCGGCTCATCTCTCTCCCTCCCAGCCATGTGCACAGCCTCGCCAAACTCATCTCAAAAACCCAGCTCCAATCATGTCAATTCCTTGATAAGGCCTTTCACTAACCCCCATCACCCGCTGCAGTAAGCACACTCACTTCAGCCTGGCATTCAAGGTCTCCAAGATGTGGCCCCAAATGTAACCCCAGCCTCATCTCTGCTGCAGGCAAATAGATGATTTCCCCCCATCTCTGCAGGCTCCTGTCTCTATGGGCTGCTCTCGCTCTGCTCTCACCGTGATGTGGCCGCTCCCAGGACATTTGCCTGTTGAAATCTGACCATTTTAGAATTAAATGAGACTTTAGAAATTAAGATAAAAGTCTAATTTTCCAGGTGAGAAAAATGAGACTCAAAAATATATATCGGGGTTTCCCTGGTGGACACACACAAAAATATATATATATATATCGATACATGACGACAGCTATTACCATGAAAGTGCACTATGTGTACTCAGGTAGCATGTACATGTACACACATACACACGCTCACACGCACGTTCCCTCTCAGTCTTTATCCTTCAGTTCTTGCATGCATTTCACTCTGGACCCTTGCTGCTGGGGCTGCCTCTCCCCCAGCTGGTTTAATGAAGAGCACATGGTCTTCCTGGTGAGAGGAGAGACTAAGAAATGGAAGAGCAATCTCAGGAATGGAGATTGGATCACAATCATGGTCCCAGCCCTGACTGTGTACTAGAATCATCTGAGAAGCTTTTAAAATTCTCAATGCCCCGCAACGGGAGAGGCCACAACAGTGAGAGGCTCGCGTACCACACACACACACACAAAAAATATATATATATATATATCGATACATGACGACAGCTATTACCATGAAAGTGCACTATATGTACTCAGGTAGCATGTACATGTACACACATACACACGCTCACACGCACGTTCCCTCTCAGTCTTTATCCTTCAGTTCTTGCATGCATTTCACTCTGGACCCTTGCTGCTGGGGCTGGCTCTCCCCCAGCTGGTTTAATGAAGAGCACATGGTCTTCCTGGTGAGAGGAGAGACTAAGAAATGGAAGAGCAATCTCAGGAATGGAGATTGGATCACAATCATGGTCCCAGCCCTGACTGTGTACTAGAATCATCTGAGAAGCTTTTAAAATTCTCAATGCCCAAGCTGCAACCCAGACCAATTGTACCAGAAGCCTGGGAGTGGGATCCAGACATCAGCATTTTTTTTTTTTTTTACAAGAAAAGAGTGTCCACTGCTGTATAGCACAGGGAACTCCACTTCACTGTAGAAACTAGCACAACACTGTAAAACAACCATACCCCAATAAAAAAGAAAATGGTGGAAAAAAGGTATCCAGAAACAAAAACTTCAACTTGAACAAGAAACAAGAGAACCACCAAACTCTGCATCCCGTTCTAGAAACTCAACCAACATTTTGTTTGCAAATCATTTGTTGATCATCTACTACGTGCCTCGAATACCCAGGCCTTGAGACTGGAAGCTGGCGCCTGAGGACATGGAAATGAAAGGACACAGACTCTGACCTGAAGGAACGCCAGTCCATGGGGCAAATGCTCACATGAAGCAGCCAGCAAGTCCCACACCAGAGGCACGCCTGGGGAATCTGGGAAAAGAGGAAGTAATGAATACTCTTTCAGGAAAAGACTGCACGGAAGGAGTTGACTCAACCTCAGTCTTAAAAGGTGAAGCTGGAGAGAAGGTTCCCAGGCCAAGGATTAGCATAACAAAGGCCCATGGATGTGTGTTTTGTACCCTCACTGGAGGAGCAGTCAGTGCTCCAAGGTGGCTCTGCTGAAGGTTTTGACTTTTATCCACCCAAGCACACCCATTGTGCCTTTTTAAGGACTCCTGCTTCCATTTGCTTTCTAAGGCAAACCCTGCTTATCTCCTTTCCGATTTGTATAGACTCTTTTTTGTTTTTTTTTTTTTGCGGTACGCGGGCCTCTCACGCTGTGGCCTCTCCCGTTGCTGAGCATAGGCTCCGGATGCGCAGGCTCAGCGGCCATGGCTCACGGGCCCAGCCGCTCCGCGGCATGTGGGATCTTCCCATACCGGGTCACGAACCCGTGTCCCCTGCATCGGCAGGCGGACTCTCAACCACTGCGCCACCAGGGAAGCCCTGTATAGACTCTTTACTGGACTCCTAGCCTCCAATCTCACCTACAGCTTAACAGCTACAGGCAAACCTCAGAGATATTGTGGGTTGGGTTCCAGACCACTGCAATAAGAATACCGCAATAAAGCAAGTCACATGAATTTTTTCTTTCCTAGTGCATACAAAAGTTATGTTTACACTATACTGTAGTCAATTAAGTGTGAAATAGCACTGTGTCTTTACAAAAACACATACCTTAATTTAAAATACTTTATTGCTAAAAAAAAATACTTTATTGCTAAAAAGTGCCATCATCTGAGCTTTCAGTGAGTCATAATCTTTTTGCTACAGTAACAAAGATCACTGATCACAGAACACAATAATGAAAGTTTGAAATATTGTGAGTATTATCAAAATGTGACACAGACATGAAATGAACAAATGCTGTTGTTAAAATGGTGCTGATAGTCTTGCTCAATGCAGGGTTGCCACAAACTTTTAATTTGTAAAATCACAGTATCTGTGAAACATGATATAGTGAAACAAATAAAACAAGGTATGCCTCTACTATAAAATTCAGTTTTCAAACAACAATCATTTTGTTACATCTTAAGATCGTGTTTGCATCTGAACCGGGTTCAGCTGGGTGAGTCATCTGCTCCATGTGGTGTCCACTTAAGTCACCCAGGGCTTCATAGCTGGCAGATAGGCTGGTGTGGAGGGTCCAAGACAACTTCATCCACAGATATGGCATTGTGGTAGAGCTGGCTGGAAGCTGGAGGGCCTAGATGTAGGCTTCCTAGCATGGCAATCCCAGAGTAGTCTGTCTTCCTACGTGACTCAGGGCCCCCAGAGAGAGTCCCAAGATTGAGGAGACAGAAGCTGCCAGTGTCCAAGCCCAGGTGTTACTCCCACCAAATCAGTCACAGAGCCTGCTCAGTGTCAAGAAAGATCCTCTCTCTCTGGGAAAGGAATGTCCAGGAATGTATGGATATCTTTAGTCTGCCCCAGCCTTACACCCATTTCCAGATTAACCTCCCCAATTTAAGAGTCCTCGGTTACCCCAAAAACAGTTACAGTGGTTTCCCTTTGCCTACAGGATAAATTCCAAATTGCATATTCTGGATCCATGGGCCTTCAACATTTGACACAAAACATCTTTCCAATGTTGGGAGACACTTCTCCAAGGGTCTCTGGCACTCCTGCACATCTTGCCAAGGCCTCGGTCTCTCTTTAACTGGTCCCAGGCTGTTTCTCCTGGTGGCGTTTGCAGCAAGCACGCTTGAGGGATGAGATATTGTCCGTCTCTCAAAGAGCAGGCTGCTGTAAGGTGGTGGGCTCTCAAGGCCCAGGATCCCTTTCCTGTGTGTCGCCCACCTGTATGGCCCCTGTGGGCCTTGGGGCTCAGAACCAATGTGACTGTGCCGACACTCTGGATCTTGCTATTGCTACAAGTAATAGAGTCCTTGGTCCCCAGCTCAGGAGTTGTATGTCTTCTGTCAGCATCCACGCACTGGGGCAGGCTAACTCATCTGCCTGCAAGCAGGGAAAATCTCAACCCCTTCCCAGCCCTTGGCATCTAGCACATCACCACCACTTCCAGCTACCGCAGCCTACTTATTGCGTCCACAAACACGTAGAAAATTCCTTCTGCCACCCAGAACATCCATAGGTCTCTCGTCTGCCTCATGTCTTTTCACTGGCAAAGCCAAGTTGCACCTCATTACTTTTCACTCACGTCAGGTGTCTTCACAGCACTCCCTGCCTCCGGCCTCTGGTTGGTGGTTCCGGCAGCAATGTCTACGAAGCCCTTTGTGATCAACGCTTGCAGCTGTTAGGGCCTCGTCTCTGAGCACTCTCACTGCAGCAAAACCAAACCTCTCTCTTTCCAGAGCACTTTCATGCCGTTCCTCTTGCCTGGAATTATCCTTCACTGTCTGTCTGACTCATTCTTCAAGGTCCAGTTCCAGAGACACTTCCCCCAGAAAGCGTCCCCTGTTGTCTAGCTACTCAGTTGGGTGTCCCTCCCCCTCCCCTGCCTGCTCCCCCGGCACAGCACACAGAGCAGCATTAACCAGTACCATAAGCGTTGGCCGAGTCTGCTCTTCCAGTATCGTGAGCTCCTTGGAGGCAAGAACCGAATCTTGCTCATCCTGGTATCAGTGCTTAGCTGGGGTGATGCTCAGAAGTATTTCTTTAAAAAAGAATGAATGATACCCAGTCCCTACATAAACACTTTCCTTACCACCTCTGGCCAAAATAATCTCATTCCTCCAAATTCCCAGAGGACTGGTTTTCTTTATGATAGTATATAGGGGGATGTCCCAGAGTTTCTCCCGTGTACCCCTTGAAGGTCAAGATCATATCTCCTTGTTCAAATCAATCTTAGGGGCTTCCCTGGTGGTGCAGTGGTTGAGAGTCCGCCTGCCGATGCAGGGGACATGGGTTCGTGCCCCGGTCCGGGGGGATCCCACATGCCGCGGAGCGGCTGGGCCCGTGAGCCATGGCCGCTGAGCCTGCGCGTCCGGAGCCTGTGCTCCGCAAAGGGAGAGGCTACGACAGTGAGAGGCCCATGTACCACAAAAAACAAAACAAAACAAAACAAAAAAAAACCCACAAAAAAAAACCAGATCAATCTTAGATCATTTTGGAGTTTTTCTAGCTTTCCATTTTGTAGATACATTATTTTAAACCCCCTAAAAACCTAACCCAAGGATAGCAAGAAGAGCTATAGAGTATGTTAAATTTTATTTGGATCAATGGACAGATTTCCAACCAGCTCTGAGCACATGCTAATTTGCATTTCTACTTCTAATATAATAACCAAATCAATCTCCTAGGAGAAGAGAAGGGTACTTTTTCTCACCTCTGTCTATTCACCACCTCTGAGCAGGGGTGAATTTATTCAAGATTCAACAAATATTTATTGAGCGTCTAATAACATTCCCACCCCCAGGCACCTGGCCAGTGTCCCAGGCAGTGCATTGGCAGGGAATGGAGCTCTGCTTTTATTTATAGGTTGGAGATGGAGTGGAGTCCCCACTGCAGCATTGACATGCAAGCTTCCTAGCAGTTAATCAGAAAAATCTGAGAATCCAAAAAGATCGTGAACAAACATACGGATTGATGGCCTTTGACAGCTATACTTCAAATGTGGTTTGTCCTACTCTTTCTCCACTCTTCACGGCACATTTCTCCCAGAAGCAGTCTGGAACGTTCAGCAGCTCAGTTCAGAGAAGGGCTATCCACAGGCAGCACTGGAGGGCGGGAAGAGTGTAAACGGTCACTGGGCAGAGCTGCTCCCAAGCAACAAGGCAGAGGAAGAGTCCTGTGAGGAGAGAGCGGGGCTTTCTTGTCAAGTCACCTTGAATCTCTTTCCAATTCTAGTTTAGTTTCTTGAGAAAGATAGACGTCTCTGCTATTTTGTCACACCCAGTGTATAAGATGGAAAATAGCAATATACCGAAGTTAGAGTCCAGTCAATTTCACCCTGATCACTGTGAGGTTCTGTGGCCTGAGACCCAAGATCTGGATGTAGCTGGTAAAATCTGGAGAAAGTGATGTTTCAGTTAAGAGCAGTAGTGTGGTTCAGGGTTAAAAATGTGGTCTTTCAAGTCAGAGAAGGACTCTAGTTCTACTTCTGCCACCTACCAATAGGGTGATCATGGGTGTGCAAGTTATAGTTCCTCTTTGAGCTAATTTTTCTCATCTGTAATCAGAAACGATAAAACTACCTCTCAGAGTCATTATGCTTTCACCATGTGATAAATTCTACCCTTCCTGAAATTCCTACTCTTCTTGACATAGCCCTCAAACATTAATGTGACTTTCCCTGATCCACCCCCCAACCCCAAGAGGAGGTGTGCAGGCCTCTGATCTGCCTTCCTTTCAGGCTCCTTTGTCAAACAAGGCAAATACCTGATTCCTTTCATCGCTGTATGATGGGAGGTATTGTGACCGAACCATGATCGTTTTGCCTGACGTGCAGCAAGCCGAGATACTGAGACGCTGAGGTTTGCAGCAAAGAGAGGGTTTACGCTCAAGCCACGGGGTATTTATGAGATAAAGAATAAAGCAGCAGGGCGGTCTGAGGCGTGGAGAGCGTGGGGAGAATAGTGAAAGGCGATTGAAAAAAGGTGCGGTAATTGTCACTCTGTCCAGGTGCAACTAAGCTACAGGTTTCTGCACGTTCAAAATGGAGGCGCTTAGCACGATCTGAGGGTGGAGTTTTGGGCCCTCTGACGCCAAAAGGTCACTGAGCTGACACGCATGCCCAGTTGGAGGGTTGGTGGTCTTAACCGGTCTTAACCAGCTCAGCTCAAACTAGACACAGCTGACTCCACATTCCTGGAAAACAGCCCAGGCAACTATCTTATTAGGCTACAGTGCCACTTGGAGGACATACAAGTCTTTTGTAGCAACAATTAAAACAACCTTGATTAGTGAAGGCAGGTTACAGGTGAAATGGATTTAACTAATGATTACCCAGGGTTTCAGTATGTTCTCTCTCTCCTCCCACCCCTAACCAGCTAAAGATAATTTTGTCTTTTCCTACTCAGATTTTCCCTCTTCCCTACTCCATAAAGAGTTTAGACCCCGCTCACCACAACTAGAGAAGGCCTGCTCGCAACAACGAAGACCCAAAGCAGCCAAAAATAAAATAAATTAAATTAAAAAAAAAAAGAAGTTAGTCTTTACTAACCAAGTTATAAAATGTTTGTGTTAACCCTGGAAACAGGGGTAGAGAGAAACAGGCCCTGAACTGTAGGAGGAAACTAGGCATCAGAAAGAACTCAAAGGGAATTTGACAAGTGAGATGCTCTGGAGCATCTATTATCTGCTAGGAAATAGACAAAAGAGATTTTGGAAGGGTTTGAGGAGTTATGAATTTGTTCCCCATTAATATTCCTTAATTCCAGCGGTGGTCAGGGAGAGGCCTGGACAGGGTTCTGTGTGAGAGTCAGCTTCCCCCCCCCCCCCCACTATCCTGTCCCAGAGCTCCTGCCTTCTCAGCGAGGGTCCTGCACTTACCACATTTCATGTGGCAAAAGAGGGAGATTTATTTTGGATATCAAAACAAATGGTGATCCCAGAAGGTTGCTGAACTTGGGGATAACTGGGACCCCCAACTGTCTCCAGCAGTTTGTGCTCTGATATTCTCTCTTCCCTTAATATCTTCCCCTTTCCTCATTTCCATTTTTTTACATCTTATGTCTTTATTTTCAAGGAAATGATATATTGCTTCTCAGCACAAACTTGGTCTCTGCTTTTTATTTTTATCTTTCTTTTTCTGTTGTCTCTCAAGATGAACAAAGTAGCTTCCACCCAGTCCATCATTTCCCCAGAGGGAGGTGTCCTGGCCTGGCCTGGCCTGAAACAAACACCGAGGGAGCACCTACTTGGGGCATCCCCAGGCCAGGCACTGGGCATGAAGTAGTTGAAGATACACTTCAAGAGGCTATCTAATAAATCATAGTTTTAACCTCCTCTTCGATCCAAAAGTTTTAGGTGAGGGGTGTGTGTGTGTGTGTGTGTGTGTGTGTGTGTGTGTGTGTGTGTGTGTGTGTATTTCATAGGACAACATAAGGAAGTAAAAAGACACCTCTGTGGTCTTCTTCAAAGTCCATAACCCAAATATAATCATGAGAAAAACATTAGACAAACCCAAATTGAGGGATATCCTACAAAATACCTGACCAATACTCTTCAGAAGTACCAAGGTCATGAAAAGCAAGGAAAGACTGGTAAAATCCTAAAAAAAAAAAAAAAAATCTGTTGTTTAGTTATTCGGATTGCACCAGTGTGAATTTCTTATTTTTGACAAATATACCATGGTTATACAAGATGTTAACATGACGGTAAGCTGGATGAAGGGTATATGGGAACTCTGTACTATCTCTGCCACTTTTCTGTAAATCTAAAATTATGGCAAAATTTTAAAAAATAAGGAGAATGCACAAAAATGAATCAATAGTTAAAGCAAATACTCAAGCTGATATAATTCTATTTGGAGTTTTTTTCCCCCTAATAATCAATAAAACAGATTGAAAAAAAAGACTAGACACATCCATAGCAAAATGTTGATAGATGTTAGTGCAAGATAGTGATAGATAATTTTACTTTCGTTTCCTGCATTTCTCAATTTCCTTCCATGAATATATTTATTATTAACTTTGTAATAATTGTTTTAAAAATAAAACATTATTTTACAAGTCATGTGGAGAAAAAGTGACCTACACTCTGTGTAGGTCAAGAAGGCCCAGAGGCCAGAAGATGCACCCATTATAATTCTGTCTGGAGCTGAGGAGAAATGAGACGAAGCCCTGGAGAGAAGGGAGGGAGCTTTCCAGGAAAGTGGACCATTGGAATGCAAAGCTTGTTCAGGCTCTGACACGCTCAGGGGGACACAAAGGCCTTCAGCACTTTTGGCAGTAAGTGCTCTCCCTGCATGAGCAAGAAAAGCGTCTCTGCGGGGTCAGTCACCTCTCTGGGTCCTCCCCGCCGACAGTCAGGATGCAGGAAATGTCTTCCAGGTTTGAGTGGCCTGTTGCCAATCACTGAAAGGGAAATAGCAGGAACGTGGTCTGGCTGCCTGGTGTGAACAGGGCAAATGCACATGTGGGTGGTGGGCAGGGCAAGATGGCTCTGTTCACTGGAGGCAATGACATGCCAGGTCCCAAAGTAAAGGTGAGCTTAGGGTGGTCCAGTGACAAGTGTAGGAAGCACGGCTGCTCATACAGCAATGAAAGGCTCGCTGGTGAGTTTAGAAACGACCAGACTGAAGGGTATGTTCAGTCAGCAAAACAGATAGGTAATATTTCTCTTCCCCACCTTCCAAAGGTCTTGATGAGGCCATAGGACCAAGGAGAAACTTTTACACCACTAGTCAGTCTTTTTCATTTGACTAACCAGGGAATGCAGAAATTCAATTACCTGGCAGTCACCCAGAAACTTAAGGAAGGGGATTTGGCAAAATGCAGCAGTTTCTGCAGGATTCCATCTCATAATCTTGATGAAAGTGATGTTGAGTCATTCCTTCATTCCCTTACCTTAATGCATTCATTCTTAAAACCAATGTTTATTGAGCATGTTTTGTACCAGATTACAACAATCCTAATGCGCCCTCCTTAGGTAAACTAAGACATGGGTCGAGGTGGACTAAAGTGGGGGTCTGGAAGGAACAGAGCATTACAGCAAAAAGTGTGCTGAGTCCATGACTTAGAGAGGTCCCTAGGCAAACCAGCAGCATTGTATTTTATATGACATGGCCTCAGCTTTTCCAGATTCATTACACTCTTCTCTTAAAAGAAAAAGAAAAAACTATAGCAAAAGAAGAGGTCTCTTTTTTTTTTTTTTTTTTTTTTTTTTGCGGTAGGCGGGCCTCTCACTGTTGTGGCCTCTCCTGTTGTGGAGCACAGGCTCCGGACGCGCAGGCTCAGCGGCCATGGCTCACAGGCCCAGCCTCTCCGCGGCATGTGGGTTCTTCCCGGACCGGGGCACGAACTCACGTCCCCTGCATCGGCAGGCAGACTCTCAACCACTGCGCCACCAGGGAAGCCCTTTTTTAATTTTATATTTATTTTTGGCTGTGTTGGGTCTTCGTTTCTGTGCGAGGGCTTTCTCCAGTTGCGACGAGCGGGGGCCACTCTTCATCGCGGTGCGCGGGCCTCTCACTGTTGCGGCCTCTCCCGTTGCGGAGCACAGGCTACAGACGCGCAGGCTCAGTAGTTGTGGCTCACGGGCCTAGCCGCTCCACGGCACATGGGATCTTCTCGGACCGGGGCACGAACCCGTGTCCCCTGCTCTGGCAGGCGGATTCCTAACCACTGCGCCACCAGGGAAGCCCAAGAAGAGGTCTTTTCAGTGTCAAAAGGAAAACTCAGATGTCACTGTAGCTTCAGAAGCTTTCTCTAATTGCTACAGAATCATGGCCTAAGGGCAAAGGTCAAATGATAGATGTTTTTTGACTATAATGACCAGCTAGGAAGTTTCAAAGAGCATTTCAAAAGAGTTTAGGTGGCAGAGCACCTGGACGTCATGAGACCTGGAGTCCTTTCCCAAATCCCCAGTTTCCTCTTTTATATGGGTGGTCCTGCTACCTACCTCATGGGGTCATTGCAAGGACGAAATTATGTATATGACTCATTCAGCACTTGTCTGGCACATACTAAGACTCAACAGATGTTAGATATGAATTTAATACTGAAGTACTATGACATGTTGATATGTTAAATTCCATGACATAAACTAATTTTACCTAATGAAAATATGACTGTGTTCCAGATATGCAGGAATTCTTTACCTCATTAAAAATACATAAGTTATTAAACACTTTCTTGAATGTTTAAAAATTCATATTCACTTAACACTTGTGTATTTGTTTATCTGCCAGCTGACAAGCAGGATCAGCTACCAAAGGTATATAAAAACTTGTTGGAAAAGAAGCTGAACTTGAATCCATTCTATCCGCTGACATAATTTCCTTGTGACATGGGACACAGCCATCGTTATTCAATGCACTCCTTTGGGAATCTTCAGAAGTGTCCTTTGGAAGCAGAATCTGAGAGCCGCGGGATTGGACAGAATATTTATAACCACTTGCTTTTAAAGAGAACCAGTTAGGATTCGTAATGAGGCCATGAAAATCGCCCTGCTTTGTGCCAACCTCTCTAAGAATCCAGTAAATCTGAGAAATCCTAGAACTCAAGGAAAAGAAAACAGTGCAAATGCTCAGGCTGATGAGCTCGGCAGCAAGGCAAGATTCTGCTGCGTAGAGGACCTTATCATCTATCTTATTAAGTGATGGGACACTTTTGAGAGTGAAAGGGGCCCTATTAAAAATCATTCCAAGATAGCAGTTATACACACACAGCTTGTCCCTGCAAACCAGGACACATGGCCACCTCCTCCGCAGGCAGCTGAGCCCCTGAGATACTTCTGGGCAGCAGACAGTGCAGAGACTCACGTGCTCACACTTGCTGTCCAGGCTTCTCCACATGGTCGGTGAGGGAAGGGGGGAGGCTGGGCGTCTCTACACCCATGAGGACAGCTCAGAGGTGGGAAATGGGTGAGCAGATCAATGCCCTCACTGCAACTGAAGAAACTGAATCTTCAGGACAAGCACTGAATTTTCCAAAAGAAAGTTTGGGAGTAAATTTGAGAGAAGGCCTCCAAAGCCTTCTTCCCATAATTAAAAAAATGATTCAATCTGGTCCATGAGCAGGTCTTTAAATGGCTTCCTGTGCCAGGTGCGGAGGCCAGACGCTGGGGACCCAGAGGAAAACAGGAGCCATGAATGGGAGAGACGAAGCTTTCTGCCCATACATGCAGTTTAGAGCAACCAGTCCCAGATCAGAGGCAGCAGACAAGCCACGGGGCACAGAGGAGGGAAGGGAGGACTCCAGCTGGGGAGGTCAGGGATGCTTTGCTGAGAAGAGCATGACTGCGCTGAGCCTGGAAGGCGGGGCAGGAGGCTAAGAGGCAGGCAAGGAGGGAACACTGCTGGTGGAGAGAACGGGGTACACAGGCTCAGGGACATGCAATGAGGGGCAATTTGGAGACCAGAGTAAATGCAATCAAGGGAGGAGCTGAGTAGGAGAACCAAAACTGGGGGCATATGTCAGGCCTGCCCTCAGTCACTGTGGGAGTTGCAGCAAGAACACAGTGAAGGTCCCTGGCCCCTGACCCATCCTAACCCCTACCTCCCATCTCCTACCATAAAGGGTCTCATGACCATGCATGTATGTGGCCACCTCAGCCCAGTCCCTCCATGCCAGCTTGCAGATAGCTGCCCCTTGGCTATCGCTTGTGTGCACAACTAGGGAGAACAACTAGCTGTGCAGTCTCCCCCAGAGAAGACAGAACCAGGGAGGAGGCCCCACAGACCCAGAAGCAGGCTCAGTGCGTTTGGGCAGGTATTCCAGAATCCCAGGTAACTGGGGCATGGTCTCAAAAGGAGTGCACAGGCTCTGGTAGGTAGATCCCTAAGCCCCGTGGACTCCTGGGAGAGGGGGGTCCCTGGGGAGGGCCAGAGCAGGGTCTTCGAAAGTGTAGGGCCTAGGGCAAGGGCCACCATTGCCCAGGACCAATGGCCATTCTTACATGAACTTCACCCCCACTCCCAAATCCTGACTCCCCTTTCATTCGCAGGGGATCTGGCCTTGCAGGCCTCCTCAGTACCAGGAGTACGTTTACAAATGATCCTGCCAGACTTGAGGTCAGAGCCTCCTTGCTGGCCCTTTAAGAACCCTCTAAGTTCCAGAAGCTTCCCTCAACATGTGAAAATCCTTAAAACCTCATCTGGAGGTCCCATCAGAGCTCTCGACTCTTACCTGGAAAAGACACCCATGCCCACCCCCACCCCCAAGGCTCTGATTCAACTGGCCCAGGAGGAGCTCAAGAGTCATAATTTGTTCAAGCTTCCAGGTTCTGCTGCACATTCTGAGTTGACGACCTCCAGGACCCCCTCTGAGGTGAAGGGTCGCCACTTCTGCCTACAGTTAGCACATGTTGTTTTTTGTTTAAATACATGGTCTCCCGTATTTATTTTATTTTATTTATTTATTTATTTATTTTTTGGCTGTATTGGGTCTTCGTTTCTGTGCGAGGGCTTTCTCTAGTTGCGGCAAGCGGGGGCCACTCTTCATCGCGGTGCGCGGGCCTCTCACTATCGCGGCCTCTCTTGTTGCGGAGCACAGGCTCCAGACGCGCAGGCTCAGTAGTTGTGGCTCACGGACTTAGCTGCTCCGCGGCATGTGGGATCTTCCCAGACCAGGGCTCGAGCCCGTGTCCCCTGCATTGGCAGGCAGATTCTCAACCACTACACCACCAGGGAAGCCCCAGTTAGCACATTTTAAAAAAACCTATTTTGCCTTTTTTCGTTAGGATCTCATACTTTCTGTTCAGAAGTAAGACAATTTCTTGGAGACCTCCAGGAAATGCTCTGTTCCCAAACCTTCCTCCATACACTCTTTTTTGAGAGGAAATTCATGCATCTCTCCATCTATTCATCACACACACAGGATCCCAGGCCTCATGCCACTGGGGACACAGGGGTGAACAAGACAGACACAGTCCCACCCTCAGGGAGCTTCCATCCTCATGGGGGGGGGGACATGTTAAACAAGCATGACAATACATTGCAATTACGATGGGTAATTTGAATCAAAGGAGGGTATATCTGGGCATCCTACCCTAATCATCAAGGGTCTTCCTTGGAGACCCGACATTGGAGCCAACCAGCAGGACAAGTGAGATTAACTGAGGGTGAGATTGGCCTGGGGAGGTGGGGGTGGCAGAGCGTCCCAGGAATGGAGTCTTGAGGGAAGAGACACCAAAACACCAATGTGGCTGGAGCATGGAGAGAGGAGGGGGAGAGGGAGAGAGCGGGGCAGGATGGGGCTAGGGAGGCTGGCAGAGCTCAGACCCGGGGGAGGGGAGGACTAGAGAGTGTACCAGTTACCTACTGTTGTGTAATTAGTTACCCCAAAATTTAGTGGCTTAAAACTACAAAAACATATTACATCACAGAATTTCTGAGGGTCATAAACCCACAGCACCTTAGCTGAGTGGTCCAGCTCAGGGTCTCTCATGAGGCTGCAGTCCCTGACGGCTCCAAGGGATCTGTTTCCAGGGAGGCTCACGCACTTGGCTGCTGCCTGGAGTCCAGGTCCTTGCCTCCTGGGCCTCTGCACTAGGAGAGAGCCCATGAAGTGGCAGCTGGCTTCTCCCAGAGTGAGTAATCTGAGGGGGGCACCAAAAATGGAAGCCACAGTCTTTTATGACCTAATCTCAGAAATGACAAGCCATCCTTTCTGCCCTATTTCATTGGCCAGAAGGTCGTCTAAATCCAGTCCACACCCAAGAGAGGGTGTTACATGAGGGTGAGAATACCAAGATGTGGGGACCATTTGGGGTCATCTAGGAAGCTGGCCTCACAGGGAGCATAATCAGATTCGTATCAAAAGAACCATGCACCCATAAAGGAATTTTCTGGAGTGATGGAAATATTCTATATCATGATAGAGGTTACACAAATGTAAACCTTTGCCAAAATGCGTTGAAGTGTAAATCTTAGATGCATTATTGTTTAAAAAGATCGCTGCTTCTGGGAAGATGGAGTGGATATACTTTTCTCTGTTCTTCCTGTTGAGTACAAATAAAAATCCTGAACATTATATATATATAATAAACATAAGAAGATTCTGAAAGGGGGAGAGAAGGTGCAGACCAGCTAGGCACCTGATGACAACATGGGTTTTCTTTTTGTCTCGTAGACCCCAGCTTTGGAACTAAAGAAGGCAGCAATCTGAAACATCAACAAACGCAGACCCAAAACGTCCTAAGAGAAGCCCGCTTTCTCTAGTCAAAGGACCAGGAAAGGGGCATCTGCAAGATAGAAAACTTTTGGACAATGACCGCCCTACTCCAGCCAAACACCATAGAAAACCTGCGGCCACACAACCTGGGTGAATCTCCAAAGAACTATGCTGAGTGGAAAAAAAAAAAAGCCAATCACTAAAGGTTACACACTGTATGATTCCACTTATATAACAATCTCGAAATGACAAATTTATACAAATGAAGGAAAGTTTAGTGTTAATCTAAGAACAGTTGGGGAGGCGGAAGGAGAGGGAAGACAGTGCAGCTATAAAGGGCAGTGTGAGGGATCCTCGTGGAGATGGCAGTGCTCTGTGTCCTAACTTTCCTGGTCAGCACCCTGGTGGTGACACTGTACTGCAGTTTTGTGACTGTTACCATTGGGAAAAACTGACTAAAGGGTGCAGGGTTCCCTCTGTATTGTTTCTCTCTGAGTGTATTACTTCTAACACTTGCATGTGAATCTACAATTATTTCAAGATTAAAAAAATATTTTTAAAAAGGGCCACATATGTTATGATTTTACCTATATGGCATTCTGGGGCAAAACAAAAAAGGGGCAGAAAAAGATCTGTCTTGCAGGAGCTGAGTGTGGGCTTGACTTGCAGGTGACTCTAAAGGGGCAGCGGGGAACTTCCTGGAGTGACAGAAATGTTCTAGACCTTGATTGTGGTGGTGGTTCCCTGAGTATATGTGGTTATCAAAATTCAGAACTGTGCACTAAGAAGGATGAATTATACTGTATGTAAATGATACCTCCATGTAGCTGTTTTTTTAAAAGATCGTATGTCCAAAGAAGTGATTTTCCTCATCTCTTTGGTCTCTGAAACTTTTCTTCAAAGGAAATCTCACGTGGATTTTTTAACCTGTAAAACAGATAAAATTGGGAGTCTGCACTTGAATTGCATAGGGGACGCCCTGTCCCCCACCATCACAAGTAGCCCCAGTGCCTCAGGAAGAGTTGAAGAATGCTGTTCTAAGTCACAAGAAAAAGGCTCGTCAAATCCCTGGCTCTGTGAGTTGTGGGACCCAAGGGGTGGCCTGAGGAAAACAGCTCCAATTCATGAGCTGGGTTTCCTAGTCAGCAACTTGGAAACTCTGAAGGCAGTTCCATACTCCTGGGTGTCAGGTTGAGGCAGTGAATCTCCACTGTGAGCTGAGAGCAGCACTGACTGGTGCCCGAGAAGGCCCGGCGGCGAGTGGTGTTAATAAAAAGTGGTCGTGTTCAAAAGAGGCCCAAAGGCACTCAAGTGAAAATCAGCGGACTGCCTTGGTAGTGCTGGAGGGATGCAGGAGTCCCGAGAGAGCAAGCTGTGGTTGTTGCAAGTGGGACAGCCGCTGCCAGCTGCCCATACCCACTGGCTTTCTGTCTGTCCCTGCCCCAAATGGGAAACGGAGGGGAAATGGCTTACCTTACAATATCCTTAGAAGCAAGAGGCTCTCTTGAGGCACCTACATCTTTTTTTTTTTGTTGAGGCACCTACATCTTTTTTAGCTCCATCCTTGAAGAGAATCTCCCAAAAAAGGGATTCCGGCGGATGCTTCTGGAATTGGTTCTGTCAGCACTGAGTCTGCACCTTCTGGATGACCCGGTGAATCCTGCATCCTCTGACTTACCCCAGATTCCCAGCTGTCACCTTAAGAGCCTCCTTCTCTTGGGTGCTTTTTTCCTGAACCAGTTTTAGGTGATGGAAATTTGTGAGTTTGGTGTTGACAAAGAGGGTCTCTCAAAATTGCCTCATACAGTCAAAGAGTAGAGTACAGGCCACTCAGATCTAAGAAACAGAGACTAGGGGATGAGACCCTCCTTTGCCAGACTCACAGCTTCACTGGCTCCCTTCAGTACCTGGTAGACATATGCTGCAAAGGAACGTGTATGGAGACAGAAGTTGCTTGGTCACCATGGTGATGAAGATGTGCTACTTGCATCATACAGGGCATCCTATATATTTAGCAACAGCAATTAGAAAGGCTGCAGTTGCATTCAGCTGGGGCACATGACTGGCTGGTCTGAGCATCTTGAACAAGATGCAGTCCCCACAGAAAGGCCTCGATGAGATTTTGGTGAGGTCTGAAGACCTCCCCGTGACATAGGCCAGTCTTTCTAATGAGCCTGATTTGGGGGAGGCAGCATGGTAGAGCAAGCCTGTGTGGCTAAGACACTAAACAAGGATGGAAGGAAGGTTGTGGATGCCAGAGATATTTAAACAGTGGAATAGTTTTCCAGCTTCCAATTCCTGGAGCCACATTAATGAGATGAAAGACTCTCCAAGAACTACTAATTTTACTGCATGACCCAGGTTCCCATTTGTTCTCCTTGCAACGAGATGAAATGTTACTATCTTAGCAGTCATATCGTGGGAAGGCCTCAGGAAAATTCTCTCCCTGGGGCCTGAGATTCCCTCATACTGCTTGCTATTTAATGACTTTTTTCTCTTATTTTGAAAACAGCTGAGATTAATAATCTTCTATGCTGGGTAGAGGGGGTGATGGGTAGTAATAATATTTTGATTATTTACTGTATACCAGGAAATACACAAAATGTTTTACATTTATTTATTTTAAAGGGTGAGATTCATGTAGCATACGATTAACCATTTTTTTTTTTTTTTTTTTTTTTTTTTTT
>NW_021146071.1:21352-23975 GCF_002837175.3 Physeter macrocephalus
CAACGGCCATGGCTCACGGGCCCAGCCGCTCCGCGGCATGTGGGATCCTCCCGGACCGGGGCGCGAACCCGGTTCCCCTGCATCAGCAGGCGGACGCGCAACCACTGCGCCACCAGGGAAGCCCCGATTAACCATTTTAAAATGTACAATTCAGGGGCATTTAGTGCATTCACAAATGTTGTACAACTATCACCTCTTTCTAGTTTCAAAACTTTTTTATCATCTCAGAAGAACATCCTGTACAATTAAGCAGTCACTCTCCATTGCCCCTCCCTCTGTCCCCTGGTAACCATTCATCTGTTTTCTGTTTCTGTGGATTTACCTATTCTGGATATATCTTAGAAAAGGAATCATATGATATGTAACATTTTTGTCTGACTTCTTTTGCTTAGTGTAATGTGTTTGAGGGTCATTCAAGTTACAGCAGATATCAGTACTGCATTCCTTTTTCATAGCTGAATAGTATTCCACTGTATGGATATACTACAATTTGTTTATCCACTCCTCCACTGATGGCACATATATTATTAACTCATTTAATCCTCTCTACAGTCCTATGAGGATTTTTTGTTTGCTTTTTACAGGACAGGAAACTGAGGCACAGAGAAGTGAAGTGACTTGCCCAGAGTCATACGTATAGGACAAGGTAGCATAGGGATTGGAACCCAAGCAGTTTGTCTCCCTTCAGTGCTCTGCTTCCCCACAGAAATGCTGTTTCTGGGGGCAGAAAGTGAAACTCTAACAATACATGTAAAAAACAAACAAATAAAAAAAGTGAGTGAAGCTGTTGCAAATGTTAGTTATTTGTTCCTAAGAAGGAGGGGAAAAACAAAAAAGAGAGAAGAGGAAAGGAAAGGGAAGAGCAAGAGGAGTCAGACAGAGAGAAGGAACAGGGGTACTGCGGGTGCTGCAGGAAGCAAGAATTTCTCAGGACGAACATGGATTTCAAATGGTTGCAGCCAAAGTTCTGGTACATGCAACCATTTGCTTTCATCACTACATCAGAGGGACTGAGAAAACAGGAGGAAGGTGCTGGGCCCCTGGTTTGGGTCGAGGGAACTGCAGAAATAGAGAATAGCCACAAGCTGCAGAGAGGAGAACAAAACTGGGCAAAGAAACGAATTTAGTGGGAAGTTGATCATGAAAAACTGTCAGGAATTCAGAGGAATCTTGCCAAGTCTGTGGACTTCTACAATCAATGGGAAAAGGTTGGAATTAAGCTTATCTAGATCTCGAGAGGTCCTGAGACCACTGTCGATATCTGGGTTATACTATATGAATTAAACATCTTTCCAATGAGGAGCTGCTGGGCGCAGCGTTTCATGAGGCCCTAATGAGATGACATCTGCTTTCTCATAAATACATCATGTGTCAGGAAAAATGGAGGAGGTGGAAACATAGTTAAGTCTGTAAGGAAGCTGTGGAACTAAGGTTGACAGAGAAAATCTCACAACTCCCATTGTAGAGGTCACCAAAATCCACAGAGCCCGAAGAACCAAAGAGTAAATCCATTAGTCACAGAAGTCCAAACCAGTCACCAAAACAAGGTCCCAACTCAGCTCTCTGAAGGCAGAGTGTGGATCTAGGGGTCTTTGAGCCCCCTGGGAAGCACTGACAATGCAGAGGCCGGCCTGGGAACCCCCTGCAACAGACATTTGTGTGTGAGCCGAGGATTCAGTTGGAGAATTGGCCACATTCAAACAGTCAAGCAATGATGAAAGAATTATTAATTCAAGCCCAAACCAAAACTAAGTCATAATCACTAATATTGCAATAGACTTAACTCCTGACTTGTTCACATGGACCATTAGCCATCCCTGGTGCATGCTGGAGAAACATCATCCTTGCAGATTGCCAAGATGGAGACTGAAGCTACCTCAGTGTTTTCTGTCTGAATGGTGGCTCTGAACAATACAAATAATTGACATAGTATCCAATGATGTCAATCCGCTAATCTTATATAACCCTTGCTGGAGGTAGTGCTTGTAACATGACATGATTTTTCATCTTTGCTCCCTTCCTCTACTTTGATGTATATGTTAACTGAGAGAACTGGCTGAGAAAAGATGGAAGGAGGGTTGAAAAATAATCATCCGTAAACGGGATGACCAGCTAGCTGCCAAGTAACCAAGAGCCATCCGTCCTGTGTCAAGGATCCTTTATGCTTATTTCTAAACCATGTGCCATGATTTAAGCAGAGCATTATTGATATCAGACCCAGCAGTAACGGAACTCACATTCTTAAACTCCACTTCCAAAAGAGGCACACACTATTATTTTATTTATTTTTTGTACATATACTTCCATATATTACATTTATTTAATGTTTCCATTATAAAACTCTTAAAAGACATGGAAAACTATTAAATATCAATTTATCAACTGCAGTGTGGAACAGCCACTTCTTTTTTTTTTTTTTTTTTTTTTTTTTTTCGTGTAGAAATTGCATTTATTTTCCTTGGGCAAAGTCAGTTACATATTTGGCTTTAGTTTCGTAAATCTGTACTAATGCTAATAGCATATACCAATACATATACCTGCCAGTGTTCTAAGTGTGTTACATGCACATATATATATATATTTTTTTAACTCCAATAAAGATGTTAAAAAAAAAAAAAAAAAA